>NC_057814.1:84252134-84505362 GCF_018294505.1 Triticum aestivum
CCACCGGCTACTGTTCAACCACCCCTCCACCGTCTACTGTTCATCCAGCCCTCCACACCACGGGGTCCTGTTCAACCACCCCTCCACGGGCACCCCTCCACCGTCTACTGTTCATCCAGCCCTCCACACCACGGGGTCCTGTTCATCCAGAGGCAACGCCACCGCTCACTGTTCATCCAACCCCCCCCCCCACAACGCTCACTGTTCATCTAATCGATCGGCTTCAGTTAGCAGCAGTAGCGAAGGAATCGCTCGATCGGGTTCAGTTAACAGCCATCGATGGATCGCTCGGGTTCAGTAACGCGTAGCCTGCAGTGCAATCGCTCGGGTTCAATTAGAGCCCAACGCCTCGCTCGGGTTCAGTTAGAGCCAACGCCTCGCACACACGCGCGTACGTGTACGAGAGAAACGCGCATCGGTCGGCCCCCGACCTCCCACCGTAACCGGGAACTCCTCAAAATTTTCCTCCCCCTCGCTTCTACCATGGTTTTTTCCGTCATGGACGGCCCAAAGAATGTCATGCAGTTGCGTCTCCGGCCCGCGCAGGACGAAAAGCCCATTTTCTGTCATGATTTTTTGTCATAGAAGTAGGAGCCCACCACATCTATGATGATCCGGGTTTTGTCACAATTATCGTCATAGAAGTGTCATATGTATGACAGAAAAAAATTTCGTTCGGCCCAAAATGTCACGGATGTGTCTTTTTTTGTAGTGACAGTAGGGGCAGCAAGGCACGTATTGTATTGTTGCCATCGAGGATAACAAGATGGGGTTTATATCATATTGCATGAGTTTATCCCTCTACATCATGTCATCTTTCTTGAAGCGTTACTCTGTTCTTATGAACTTAATACTCTAGATGCATGCTGGATAGCGGTCGATGTGTGGAGTAATAGTAGTAGATGCAGGAAGGAGTCGGTCTACTTGTCTCGGACATGATGCCTATATACATGATCATACCTAGATATTCTCATAACTATGCTCAATTCTGTCAATTGCTCAACAGTAATTTGTTCACCCACCGTAAATACTTATGCTCTTGAGAGAAGCCACTAGTGAAACCTATGGCCCCGGGTCTATTTTCCATCATATTAATCTTCCAACACTTAGTTATTTTTATTGCCTTTTATTTTACTTTGCATCTTTATCATAAAAATACCAAAAATATTATCTTATCATGTCTATCAGATCTCACTCTCGTAAGTGACCATGTAGGGATTGACAACCCCTTATCGCATTGGTTGCGAGGATTTATTTGTCTGTGTAGGTGCGAGGGACTCGTGCGTGGCCTCCTACTGGATTGATACCTTGGTTCTCAAAAACTGAGGGAAATACTTGCGCTACTTTGCTACATCACCCTTTCCTCTTCAAGGGAAAACCAACGCAGTGCTCAAGAGGTAGCATGCAACACAGACCTCCTGGCAGACCAAGGAAGACTAGGATAAGGGCACAGTTTGAAGGAAAAAGCCTAGGAGGCCGGAGAAACAAGTGCTCTCGTTGTGGAAGACTAGGACACCGTGGGACCCACTCCAAAGAGTCCATTGATCCTGCTTTTGGAGAAGATGAGCATTAGGGTGTTGATACTGCTGGAATAGATCTAGAATCTACTCAAGCAACTGCCCAAACAGAACCTCCAGAAGAAACTGCCCAAGGTGAAGATCTAGAAGAAGGAACAAAAGTTCCTAGCTCTCCTCCAACTACTACTAGCTCTCCTGCTACTCCCAACTCTCCTCCAACTGCTACTACCTCTAAGGCTGTTGATAGTGATCTTGCTAGGTATATTGTACTGCATGTAAATGCATTAATTTTGTAGCTATAATTTTGCTAACTGATCTTGATTGTGTTCATGTTTCTGAGCCCAAGGAAGAATTTCAAAAGGCTAGCTATAAGAGGTACAAAGTGGGGTTCACCACATAAGAAGGCGAAAGACGGCACACCACCAACTGTGAGCACAAGGAGCAAGGCTGCTAATCCTGCAGCCAACACTAGGAGCAAGATGGGCGAACTAAATTGATCATGCTACGGAAACTATTCTGTTTAATGTTAGATGTTGTGAAACAAATGTTGGTTTGTATTGTTGGGGTGTGAACTGTTGTTTTAATGTTGTCAAACTGTTGCTTAATGGTTGGTGTTCTAGATAAGACCAGCTTGTTTTGTTATGAATTTCCCTGAGCTACCCCTACTCAAGTTTCATGTGCTGCAAAATGTCCCTATGTTGTTAAAACTGCATGAATTTTGTCCTTGGACTACTGATTTGTGCTCATATTTTGCCCCTAGCTATCTTGCGATTGCTCAGTTTTGCCCCTAAATATCTTGCCAGGTGCTCAAAATTGCACCTTTTGCTGTCATTATGTGCTGAACACTGGACCACCCATGTTTTGTTACTACCAAGCTACATTGTTGGCAATGTGAATGCAAATTTTGCAATACCAAATTAAAGCATTGGTAACAATTTTAACACAAGTTTTGCATTACCAAGAGAAAGTAGCTCCAACAGTGCACAAACGATAGAATTACATTTGCTCAAGTTCACAACATTATATCTAGTTCACACTAGCAGAAACATAGCACACACGCAGCTGATGTCTACTACGCAACTTTATTCTTGTAGACTCGTGTTGGGCCTCCAAGCGTAGAGTTTTATAGGACAGTAGCAATTTTCCCTCAAGTGGATGACCTAAGGTTTATCAATCCGTGGGAGGCGTAGGATGAAGATGGTCTCTCTCAAACAACCCTGCAACCAAATACAAGAAATCTCTTGTGTCCCCAACACACCCAATACAATGGAAAATTGTATAGGTGCACTAGTTCGGCGAAGAGATGGTGATAAAAGTGTAATATGGATGGTAGAAATATATTTTTATAATCTGAATAAGTAAAAACTAGCAAGGTAGCAAGTGACAAAAGTGAGCACAAACGTATTGCAATGCTTGAAAACAAGGGCTAGGGTCCGTACTTTCGCTAGTGCAATCTCTCAACAATGCTAATATAACTGGATCATATAACCATCCCTCAACGTGCGATGAAAATCACTCCAAAGTTCATATCTAGTGGAGAACATACGATGGAATTGTTTGTAAGGTACGAAACCACCTCAAAGCTATTCTTTCCGATCGATCTAACCAAGATTTCGTACTAGAATAACACCAAAGCAAATTCAGATTCATAACATTCAATCCAACACAAAGAACCTCAAAGAGTGCCCTAAGATTTCTACCGGAGAAACAAAGACAAGAATGTGCATCAACCCCTATGCATAGATTACCCCAATGTCACCTCGGGAATCCGTGAGTTGAGTACCAAAACATATATCAAGTGAATCAAAATAATACTCCATTGTCACCACGGGTGTCGGTGTCAAAACCGGCGGATCTCGGGTAGGGGGTCCCAAACTGTGCGTCTAAGGTCGATGATTGCAGGAGACGGGGGACACGATGTTTACCCAGGTTTGGGCCCTCTCTATGGAGGTAATACCCTACTTCCTGCTTGATTGATCTTGATGAATATGAGTGTTACAAGAGTTGATCTACCACGAGATCGTAATGGCTAAACCCTAGAAGTCTAGCCTGTATGACTATGGTAATGAGTCTATCCTCTCCGGACTACGCCCTCCGGTTTATATAGACACCGGAGGGATCTAGGGTTACATAGAGTCGGTTAAATAAGAAGGAATCTTCAAAGTTGGTCGCCAAGCTTGCCTTCCACGCCAAGGAGAGTCCAATCCGGACACGGGTGCAGTCTTCGGTCTTCGTGTCTTCACAGCCCATCAGTCCGAACCATAGATAACAGGCCGGACGCCCGAGGACCCCTTAGTCCAGGACTCCCTCAGTAGCCCTTGAACCAGTCTTCAATAGCGAGGTGTTCGGCACACGAATTGTCTTCGGCATTGCTAGGCGGGTTCCTCCTTTAGTGACTTCCAAGTAGTGTATTTGGTCGATGATCAATGTCGCTCCCCTCGGCTTCTGCGCGTCAAATAACTTTGTCTTCCACGTGTCGAGCGAATGCGGAAGGTTGGGGTATTTTTTGCAAATAGCACCCCACCCAGGCAAGGAAGAGCGCCTATTTAAAGAGATTGGATCCTAGATCCATTCGGCACCCCGCAGAGAAAAAATCCCCGGAGACTGCTAGGAGAAACCACTCCAACATGGTTAGCGTTCCCAGCTCCCCCTCCCGTTTCGGCCTAGAGAAAGGCGAGTGGGAGAGGTGCTCTGTGTCCCATAGTCAATTAACGAAGCTGCAAACGCAGGGATTTCTTCCCCCTGCAGATCTGGTCCCTGTTCGAGCGGGGCAGACCTCCTTTAATGGCGAGACTCAGGCAGAGGAGTTCCCCAATCCATCCGGAGGGGAGCGAGTGCGTTTCATCCCTTATCTGCTAAGAGGCGTCGGATTTCCAATCCATCTGTTCCTCCGAGGGTTGCTGGAATACTATGGCCTCCAACTGCACAACTTCACCCCTGCCTCCATTCTGCACATTGCGGGCTATGTCGGTTTATGCGAATTATTCCTGGGCATTGAGGGCCATTTCGAGCTGTGGAGGAAGTTGTTCTGTCTTGTCCCGCGTAACCATGAGGGGTCAATATTCGAAGTGGGCGGAGCCAAAGTATGGCGCATCGCCGATACCAGATATATGTCCGGCACGCCAAGATGGCATCTGAAGAATGGCCTTCCGAATGGTTTTATATTGAGGACGTCGCGCTTCCCGACCCAGTTCGAATGGGTCTTCCTGAATTTGCGAGCGTTCCGCTGAAGAAACGCCAAAGTTGGCGTCCTCGGAGTCTTGAAGAGGATGATAATGCGGAAGTCCGTCACCTCGTGAGCAAGATAAAGACGCTCACTCAGTCCGGACTCACAATAGTCAAGGTTATGGCGATCTCCATAGTGCGAGGGGTTCAGCCGCTTCAATACAGAGGGCTTCCAATGTGGCACTATAATGGAGAGGATGACGCCTCCCGCTGTGGCCGGAAGGGTCCGGATACCCCCGCCGCTCTGGCCAAGATATTGGTCGAGCAGTTTAAAGGGGAGGAAGAGGAATTTCTTCGCATTAAGCGCAGAGATGGGTATTCTATGTACGATCCCCCCAGCTATGTAGGCTCCAATCCCTCTGTCCTACTCATTAATTCCGGATTGCCTTTGAGAAATTTCTAATCCGTTTGTTATGATAGCATTGGCAAAAGGTCACCGAAGGACTTCACAGTCCCGCCACGCAGCCGGAGAGCCACAACCAGGAGCTTGATCCTGGGTCCGAAGAGGACCCGAATATATTCGTGGTACTCGCGGAAGGGGTATTTTACCAGGCGAGCTATGACGGCACAGAAGTGGCCATCGTTGCCGATTATCCTGGTCTTCTTCCAGTTTCCCACGTAAGTAATCAGGAAAACTCTTCCTCGAAAGAGTTTCCTCGCATTGCCTCACCCACCGCACTCTCTCATGCTTCAAAGGGGAGACATTCGGCACGTCATGCTACACCAGGGATGGCCCCAAGAAGAGCGGCTCCCGCGCCGAGCAAGGACTCGAAAAGGAAGGTCGGCGAAGACAAGGCCGGCCCTTCATCGAAGAGGTATAGATTCGAAGGTATGCTTTGACAGCCGTACCCAACCTTGATTGTTATGTTGGTCCTGTATCACGAAAAAGGTTCGCCGAACTATGTCCGGGGATTTGGCCAGTCGCACTCCCAACAACCGGGATTTAGATCCTACCGGAGGGGTGGGGGCCGCTATGGGGACAACGCCGGACTGTCCTTCGGCCGATGGTTCGGAAGATATGTCTGTTACCAACTCGGAAGTAGAGAGCACCATGAATCATCGGCGCTGCAGGGCTGTCCTACGAGACCCCAAGTTCTCGGAAGAGGCATTTAATGCCTTCAGCTCGGCTGACGCATACATCCGAGCTGCTCGAGATGGGCTTAGAAAAGCTACAAAGCAACATTTGACAGATGTGCAGGTAAGTTTTTCTTCATCCGAAAAGGATAACCATATGCCCGTAGCCCCCGAGACTGAAAGCAGTTGATACAACTAATTTAAGGATCGTTGTATAACCAGGTCCTTACCGAGAAGAATGCCCAGCTAGCCCAAGAGCTGGAGCAGTGTCGGGCGCAGCTGAATGTTGCTACCACCGAACTGGAAAACTTCAAGAAGGCGTCTTCTAGTAACATTCCCCTCCATCGAGGAATGATAATTGTATACCAACTGTAGTAATATTGTTGCTGGTTGCATAATAGGATCGCCCGATCAACTTGAAGAGAAGTTGAAGCTCGCCCAAGAAGGGGGAAAAGAGGCAAAAAGGCTACACGCCGTAGGCGAGCGTGTGTTGACCCGAGTCAGGGACGAGAAAAACAAGCTACAGGATTCCAGCACCACATTGGGCGTAGAATTGAAAGATGTGCGAGCCCAGCTAGCCGACTCCGTGAAGGAGAACAGGACGTTGCGGGGCAGTATATTCAGTATGTGTCTGAACTATTTTGAAAGTAGTTCGGAGATAAATGGAACTGATATAATTATGATTGCAGGTATACTGATGGGCCGTCCCGACGAGGGGGTGTCTGGATCATCAAGTGATCTGCTGCAAAGGCTGTCGCAAGTGACGAGCAGGCTCGGCTGGCAATGCGGAGTGTTGCCAAGGCCCTATGGCCATCCGCCTCCCCTCCAGAAAGTATGGAGGAGCTCGTAGAGCTATTCAAGGGAGCGCGGCGGCATGTCCAACTATGGAAGATATCGGCCTGCCGAGAAGGTGCGCGAGAGGCCTGGGCCATGGTGAAGATGCGATATACCAAGCTGGATCCTAATCACATGGCCCGGGTTGGACCGCTAGGGTCAAATGGGGAAGAAATTCCCATTAGTTTAGTATATGACCAAGTAGAGGTGGCCACCAAATATTCCCAACAGGATTGTAAGTTAGACCGCCTGTTGGACGGTATAGAGGAGGAAGTGTTTGAGTCCAAGTGACTATGTACTTTCCTTACCATGTTTAATTCTAGCTGAATTGTATAGCATTTGTCATGGCAGACCTTTTCGCTTCAACCTCCGGACCCGAGGGTGCGGAGTGTTTCCGAATACCCTCGCGGCCGAATATACCGGGGTATGCCTGGAAAACTAGGCGTAGGGGTCATAGTTTCTTGAACAGACAAATTGTATCCGGCTAGTTATGTTATATTACATTGAGATCATAAGAAACATCTTCTAGAGAGAATAGTTCCGTTAAGGGTTCCTTTCCCTGGGTGTGCATGTATTAATGTACATGTCCGAATTGTGATGGAAAGATCATAGTGTATGTAACTTCTGGGGGTTCGCAATGGAGTAAATGCAAAAACGTCTTTAATTCACCGACCGAATATTCCCTTAAGAACGCTAGCTTTCGGCTTCACCCAGTCTGAGGTACACATCCGGATGACCCGGCAGTAACAATCGCAGAGGTGCTCCCTTTATGCCCTAGCCGAACTAACAGGAACGTAGGGCATAAGCACAGGAGCCAGGCAACCCAGCTTGGCCAAAACTTAAGTCATATCGATGCATATAATGGCGAAGAAAAGGTACATATGGAAAAAACTCATATGTGAAGAGCTTGATGCTCGAGGAATAATAATAAAAAGCTTCTGTCCAAGAAGCCCCCAGGTATAGTGGACATACATATTTGAAGATGTATGTGTCAGGGGTGTGCGGTCTAGCCGTACCAAAGCTTTAAAGCGAGAAAGGAAAAAGTAATTGGAAAAGAGAGAAAAAATAATGGAAACTACCAGGGAGAAGGAGACGAACAAGTAGTTCGGCGCTAGGCATAGAATCTTCGCAGTCTGGCCGCGTTCCAGGGGTTCGGCTCGAGGCGATTGTCTGATGCATCAAGAAGACAGTACGCTCCACCGGTGAGAACTTCGTCAATTATGAAGGGACCCTCCCATTTGGGCTTGCGTTTGTCCTTCTTCTTCTCCGGCAGGCATAGAATGAGTTTGCCAATGTTGTAAGTCTTGGCCTGTACCTCTCTGCTTTGATATCTTCGAGCCTGCTGTTGGTAAAATGCTGAACGGGCTTTTGCGACATCACGCTCCTCTTCCAGGGCATCTAGGCTGTCCTGCCGATCAAGCTCGGCTTCTCTCTCTTCGTACATACGCACTCGAGGTGAGTCATGAATAATATCGCAGGGCAACACGGCCTCTACGCCATACACCATGAAGAAAGGTGTGTATCCGGTAGTGCGGTTGGGCGTGGTCCGCAGCCCCCCAGAGTACGGAGTCGAGCTCCTCTACCCAGTGCTTGTCTGGTTCTTTCAAAGACCGCACTAGTCTGGGCTTGATGCTACTCATAATAAGACCATTGGCTCGTTCGACTTGACCATTGGTTTGCGGGTGGTAGACGGAGGCGTAATCGAGTTTAATGCCCAGATTAGTACACCAGGTTTTTACCTCGTCGGCTGTGAAATTAGAGCCGTTGTCGGTGATGATGCTGTGTGGGACACCATAACGATGCACAACACCAGATATGAAGTCTATCACCGGGCCGGACTCAGCCGTTTTGACTGGTTTAGCCTCTATCCACTTAGTGAATTTGTCCACCATGACCAGCAGATATTTTTTCTTATGGCTTCCCCCTTTAAGGGGTCCAACCATATCCAGTCCCCAGACCGCGAAAGGCCACGTAATGGGGATGGTTTGTAAGGCAGTTGGGGGCATATGGCTTTGGTTGGCGAAGAGTTGACATTCGACGCAGCGTTGGACAAGGTCCTGCGCGTCTGCTCGGGCTGTCGGCCAATAAAACCCTGTACGGAAGGCCTTGCTAACAAGGGCTCGGGCTGCGGCGTGGTGTCTGCCTAGACCAGCGTGAATTTCTACCAAAAGCTGCTGCCCCTCCTCTTCGGAGATACATCTTTGAAGTACCCCGGTAGTACTTTTCTTGTAGAGCTCTCCATCGTGAACCTTGTAGGCCTTCGAGCGCCGGACAATGCGGTGGGCCTCATTCTGGTCTTCGGGCAGCTCCTTCCTATTAATGTAGGACAAGAAGGGTTCGGTCCATGGGGCAATGACTGCCATAATGAGATGGGTCGATGGTGTAATTTCGGTGGCTGAGCCCCGGCGATATCGGTATGTTCAGAATCCGGGGTTGTGTTCGGATCTGGACTGTTGTTGCCGCCCTCCCCTTGCCACACCACGGATGGCTTGAAAAGCCATTCCAGGAAGATGTTGGGTGGGACGGGGTCGCGCTTAGCACCAATGCGAGCAAGGACGTCTGCCGCGTGGTTACTTTCTCGGGCGACGTGATGAAATTCAAGCCCCTCGAACCGGGCCGACATTTTTAGGACGACATTACAATAAGCTGCCATCTTTGGATCTTTGGCATCAAAATCTCCGTTTATTTGAGATATTGCAAGGTTTGAATCCCCGCGCACCTCTAGGCGTTGTATGCCCATGGATGCGGCCATCCGAAGACCATGCAATAGGGCCTCGTATTCGGCTGCGTTGTTGGAGTTTGTGAATAGTATTTGGAGTACATACTAGACGATGTCTCCAGTGGGAGATGTTAACACGACTCCTGCTCCCAGCCCCGCCAGCATTTTGGAGCCGTCAAAATACATAACCCAGTTGGAATATGCGCCGTACTCTTTAGGGAGTTCGGCCTCGGTCCATTCGGCGATGAAGTCAGCCAGCGCTTGGGATTCGATGGCTCGATGTTGCTTGTATGTTATGTCAAATGGAAGTAGCTATATGGCCCATTTGGCGATCCCTCCCGTGGCGTCGCGGTTGTTTATTATGTCATTGAGTGGGACTTCAGAGGCCACCGTGATTGAACACTCCTGGAAGTAGTGCCGTAGCTTTCGGGATACCATGAAGACCGCGTATGCTATCTTTTGGTAATGGGGGTACCGGGATTTGCATGGTGTGAGGATAGTAGATACATAGTATACTGGTTTTTGGAGCGGAAATTTGTGTCCGTCCTGTTCTCGTTCGACGACGAGCACGGCGCTCACCACCTGATGTGTTGCCGATATGTATAGCAACATGGGTTCGCCAGCGTTTGGTGCGGCTAGGATGGGTTGCTTGCTAGGAGGGCCTTTATTTCCTCCAGTCCGGCAGTCGCCGCGTCTGTCCATTCGAAGTTATCGGTGCGCCGCAAGAGGCGATAGAGTGGTAGTGCCTTTTCTCCTAATCTGGAGATAAAGGGACTCAACGCTGCCACGCAACCAGCTAGTTTTTGGACTTGTTTGAGGTCTGTTGGCGTAGCCAACTGTGACAGGGCTCGGATTTTGGCTGGATTTGCTTCTATTCCTCTAATGGAAACGATGAAGCCCAGCAGTTTTCCAGCGGGGACGCCGAAGACACATTTTTTCGGGTTGAGCTTGATGTCATACGCACGGAGGTTGTCGAATGTAAGACGTAAGTCGTCTAGTAGTGTTTCGACGTGCCTGGTTTTGATGACGACGTCATCGACGTAAGATTCTACCGTCTTGCTGATCTGTTTCTCCAGGCATGTTTGAATTATGCGTTGGTATGTGGCGCCGGCGTTCTTGAGCCCGAAGGGCATGGTGTTGAAGCAGAATGGCCCATATGGGGTGATAAATGCTGTTGCAGCTTGATCGGACTCCTTCATTTTGATTTGATGGTATCCGGAGTATGCATCGAGGAAACACAGTGAGTCGTGTCCTGCGGTGGCGTCAATGATTTGATCAATGCAGGGGAGGGGGAAGGGATCCTTAGGGCAAGCCTTGTTGAGATCTTTGAAATCGACACATAAGCGTCAGGATTTGTCCTTTTTGGTACCATCACCAGGTTTGCCAGCCAGTCCGGATGTTTGATTTCTCTGATGAATCCGGCCTCGATAAGCTTGGCCAGCTCCTTCCCCATGGCTTGTCGCTTGGGTTCGGAAAAGCGCCGCAGTGTTTGCTTGACTGGTTTAAATCCCTTTAATATATTGAGGCTGTGTTCGGCCAGCTTGCGTGGGATCCCTGGCATATCTGAAGGGTGCCAGGTGAATATATCCCAGTTTTCGCGCAGGAATTCTCGTAGTGTGGCGTCAACTATTGGGTTCAGTTGCGCTCCTATAGATGATGTCTTCTTGGGGTCCGTTGGGTGGACCTGGAATTTGACTATTTCTTCTGCTGGTTTGAAGGAGGTGGATTTGGGGCGTTTGTCGAGGATCACATCGTCCCTGTCCACCGTGGAGCGTAGTGCGGTTAGTTCTTTGGCTGCGAGGGCTTCGGATAACGCCTCAAGGGCGAGGGATGCTGTTTTGTTTTCAGCGCGGAGTGCTATGTCTGGATCACTGACGAGAGTGATTATACCATTCGGTCCGGGCATTTTGAGCTTCATATACCCGTAATGAGGTATGGCTTGGAAGCGTGTGAAAGCGTCCCGCCCCAACAGGGCGTGGTATCCGCTGCTGAAAGGGGCCACTTGGAAAGTGATTTCTTCGGACCGATAATTCTCCAGCATGCCAAATACCACGTCGAGTGTGATTTTTCCCGCGCATCGCACCTCTCGACTGGGAATGATTCCTCGGAAGGTTGTGTTACTTTGCTTGATACGGCTCCTATCTATTTCCATTTTGTGGAGTGTGTCCTCATAAATGAGGTTTAGTCCGCTGCCGCCGTCCATGAGGACCTTGGTAAGTCGAAACCCGTCCATGATGGGACTGAGGACTAATGCGGCTGGCACTCGGATTGTCCTGTACTTTGGTTCGTCACCGACATTAAATGTTATAGCCGTGTCGTTCCAAGGGTTTATTGCAGCGATTTGGCAGACTTCGGCGAGGTCACGAAGTGCTCTTTTGCGCTTGTTGTTTGAAGCGAATGTCTCGAAGACCGTCAATACTCTTGTGTCGTCGTTTTCTGGAGGGTGCTGTTCTGGGGCATCCTTGATGAGGATGTCCTCGCCGCTCTTGGCCACCTGCCAGAGTATCCAACAAGCTCTAAGGCTGTGGGTTGCCATGGTATCTGGCGTCGTGTGTATTTTGCATGGGCCATCGAGCCATCCCTCCAGATTGCCTTGCCGCGTAAAGGGTTTATGTTTCTTGACTGTTGGACTGGGCGTGCCATGGGGGAACGCCCTCTTTGCCTATAGGAGGAGTTGAGTTGGGACTGACGGTTCCCAGCGAGCTGCCTGAGTTTTCTAGGCGCTTTCCATCGTGCTATACTTCTGTACGATAGTTGCTAAGTCAGCGAACTTCAGTATGCGGTGACGATTGATTGCGTTGAGGATTCCTTCGTCCACGCAATTGTTGCGGAATGCTGATATCGCGTCCTCGTCGCGGCAATCTTTTACCTTGTCCTTGATAAGGAGGAATCTGGCCCAAAAGTGATGAACCGTTTCCTGAGACTGTTGTTTTATGCTCATGAGAGCGTCTACATCCGGGTGGGTGGGTGGAATTAAATCCGAACCCCAACCTAGCCGATTATTCAGAGTCTGAAGACCTCCCAGACTCAACAGTCCGGGCTCCGGAGTATCTTCTGATTGTTTGAGATTGCCGTCCGATTCTATGTTCGGAGGGCCGGTCGCATCCTTTCGCTGGTGAGTATCCGGTTCTTCCTGATCGACGATCCGAATATGGTCCGTCTTCGATATAGAAGAAGACTCGCCGTCCTGCTCCTCGACTAGCGCTATCTGGTGGGTGACCGGTGGAGTTTTGATTTCTCCTTGATCGGTTTTAGGCCCGATCCGATCGTAATCTGTGGCGATTCCCAAAGCGGCGATACGATCTAGGAGCTCGTTTAAGGACGAGAACTCTGCCGGATCCATCTGTTTGGAGTGTTGGGAGTTGATGCGAAGGGGGTTTTCGATGGCCCGAGAGGTCATCGTCGGCTCAACGGCCGAACGGGCGATCATAGTAAAGCCGCCCAGCCGGAGGGTTTGGCCTGGGGCCAAGACTCCTGCGGAGGTGATGTTGTCTTTAAGGACAAGGCGAGCCATCGAACCTTTCGTCGACTTCACAGTGAAACTCTCAATGAAAGCACCAATGTCGGTGTCAAAACTGGCGGATCTCGGGTAGGGGGTCCCGAACTGTGTGTCTAAGGTCGATGATTGCAGGAGACGGGGGACACGATGTTTACCCAGGTTCGGGCCCTCTCTATGGAGGTAATACCCTACTTCCTGTTTGATTGATCTTGATGAATATGAGTGTTACCAGAGTTGATCTACCACGAGATCGTAATGGCTAAACCCTAGAAGTCTAGCCTGTATGACTATGGTAATGAGTCTATCCTCTCCGGACTACGCCCTCCGGTTTATATAGACACCAGAGGGATCTAGGGTTACATAGAGTCGGTTAAATAAGAAGGAATCTTCATAGTTGGTCGCCAAGCTTGCCTTCTACGCCAAGGATAGTCCAATCCGGACACGGGTGCAGTCTTCGGTCTTCGTGTCTTCACAGCCCATCAGTCCGGCCCATAGATAACAGGTCAGACGCCCGAGGACCCCTTAGTCCAGGACTCCCTCAACGGGTATTCATATGCAACACATATATCAAGTGCTCCAAATCCGTAAAAGTATTCAATCTAATGACAACGAAATCTCTAAGGGAAAACTCAATTCATCACAACAAGATAGAGAGGGGAAAACACCATATGAGCCGATTATATTAACATAGCCCGCGATACATCAAGATCGTGACATCTCAAGAACACGAGAGAGAGAGAGAGAGAGAGAGAGAGATTAAACACATAGCTACTGGTACAAACCCTCAGCCTCGAGGGTGGATTACTCCCTCCTCATCGTGGTGGCCATCAGGATGATGAAGATGGCCATCATTGATGATCTCCCCCTCCGGCAGGGTGGCGGAATGGGGTCTAGATATCTCGTGGATACAGAGACCTTGCAGCGATGGAACTTCTGATCTAGGGTAACCCCCAGGGTTTTTGGGATATTTGGTGATTTATAGGGCAAAGAGGGGGTGCGGGAGGCCACCGAGGTGGGCACAACCCACCTGGGCTCACCTGGGCCCCCAGGCGCGCCCTGGTGGGTTGTGCCCCCCTCGGGGCACCCCCAGGTGCTTCTCTGGCCCACTGGATGTCTTCTGGTCCAAAAAAATCCACAAAAAGTTTTGCGGTGTTTGGACTCCGTTTGATATTGATTTCCTGCGATGTAAAAAACAAGCGAAAAAATAGCAACTGACACTAGGCACTGGGTTAATAAGTTAGTCCCAAAAAATGATATAAAGTTTCTATAAAATGATTGTAAAACATCCAAGAATGATAATATAACAACATGAATACTTGATAAATTATAGATACGTTGGAGACGTATCAGCAGCCACTTAATTGGCTTGCTTAGACCAAATAGAAACAAAAGTAGCCACAATGTTGATGCCAAGAACAAGGAAAAAACCAATTGTTTCCATCATCTCATTCCTTTTCTTCAACTTCAACTGCATTTTTTGTTTTCATTGTTCAGATCCATAACCTTCCTCTCCAGCCTGCTAGCTTTGATCCAACTTCGTTCAAGGCCACCATGGAGCTCCTCAAAAGCTTGCACCACTAGCTCAGTGGGATGGGGGTCAATCCAAACAACCCATTCACACTCATCAGGAAGCTATGAAATCAGAGTTCACATAATTAGGTCAAATTCATAACTTTGCAACAAATCGACAAAAACAGAGGACCAAATGATGCTTTGACGTCAATTACATCGAGTGGACAACCCAAAAACCTTCTTCCGGTGCTTGCTCCACCCTAACAAACACGGCAAGCAGGAATTAGCCCGTGCCACGAGCAACGGTGCTTCAAGCGCTCCTCAAGGCCGTAGAAAGTTGGATTGGGAATGAAAAACTCGGATTGGAACTGCACAATCCCGCAGACATCCACCTACGAGCCAAAAGGACGCATATTACGACCCATCCCGCGAAACCCTAGATGAGGAATTCTTGATAACCCACAAGTACAGGGGATTGCAACAGTTTTTGAGGGTAGAGTATTCAACCCAAATTTATAGATTCGACACAAGGGGAGCCAAAGAATATTTGCAGGTATTAGCAACTGAGTTGTCAATTCAATCACACCTGGAGATTAATTATCTGCAGCAAAGTGATCAGTAGCACAGTAATATGATAGCTTTGATAGTAGTGGCAGCAGCAACAGTAATGGTAACAGTGATAGTAATAGTTTTGTAGTAGTGACAATAGTAACAGCAGCGGTAGTAACTTAGCAAGATCAATATGTAGGAAAATTGTAGGCATTAGATCGGCGATTTGTTGGATGATATTCATCATGTAACAGTTATAATCTAGGGCGATACGGCACTAGCTCCAGTTCATAAATATAATGTAGGCATGTATTCCGTAAATAGTCATACGTGTTTATGGAAAGAACTTGCATGTTGTCCTACCCTCCCGTGGCAGCGGGGTCCTATTGGAAACTAAGGGATATTGAGGCCTCCTTTTAATAGAGAACCGGAACAAAGCACTAACACACAGGGAATACATGAACTCCTGAAACTACGGTCATCACCGGGAAGTGTCCCGACTATTGTCACTCCGGGGTTGCCGGATCATAACTCGTAGTAGGTGACTATAACTTGCAAGATCGGATCTAGAGCATAGATATAATGGTGATAACATAAACGGTTCAGATCTGAAATCATGGCACCCGGGCCCAAAGTGACAAGCATTAAGCATGGCAAAGTCATAGCAATATCAATCTCAGAACATAATGGATAGTAGGGATCAAGCCCTAACAAAACTAACTCAATTACATGATGAACCTCATCCAACTCCTCACCGACTAGCGAGCCTACAAAGGAATTACTCACTCCCAGTGGGGAGCATCATGGAATTGGCGATGGAGAAGGGTTGGTGATGACGAAGATCGAAGATCCCCCTCTCCGGAGCCCCAAACGGACTCCAGATCTGGCCTCCCGATGAAGAACAGGAGGTGGCGGCGGCTCCGTCTCGTGAAACGCGATAATTCTTCCTCTTTGATTTTTTTCTGGAAATATGTGATTTTATAGCATCGGTTTCAGGGTCTGCGGGGCCACCAGGTGGGGACAACCCACCTGGGCCCGCCTGGAGGGGCGGGGGCACGTCCTGGTGGGTTGTTCCCACCCAGGTGCCCCCCTCCGGTGGTTCTTGGGTCCAGAAATTCTCTTTTATTGAATAAAAAATCCTCGCAAAGTTTTGTTCCAATCCGAGAACTTTTATTTCTGCACAAAAACAACACCATGGTAGTTCTGTGAAAACAGCGTCAGTCCGGGTTAGTTTCATTCAAATCATGCAAATTAGAGTCCAAAACAAGAGGAAAAGCGTTAGGAAAAGTAGATACGACGGAGACATATCAACTCCCCCAAGCTTAAACCTTTGCTTGTCCTCAAGCAATTCAGTTGATAAACTGAAACTGAAATAGGAAAAAAATTACAAACTCTTTTGCTCTTGTTTACATAAATAAGCTTAAACAACACCCAAGTTTTCAGCCAAGATTATAACTAACCGTGTCAACAATAACTCTTAGAAATTATATTAACTCATATCAATAACATAAACAACTAGAGAGCAATAATAAGATATCTCAAATATCAACAATTTGTCAAAACAACCTTGATATAATATGACAATAGTGGTATCTCGCTAGCCCTTTCTGAGACCACAAAACATAAATGTAGAGCACCTCCAAAGTTTAAGCAGCGACTAAACATTGTAATTCATGGTAGAAAAGATCCAGCCATGATGCACCCGACATTAGCTACACACAATGCATGAGGATGACAATAGTGCTCTCAGGTTCTGGCGCTTATTTGAGAAGGTGATGACACAACATAAAAGTAAATAGATAGTCCCTTCACAGAGGGAAGCAGTGATTTGCAGAGGTGCCAGATCTCAAGTTTTTTAAAACAGAGGTAAATGAAAATTTGAGGAATGGACCCTTCTTGTTTACTTCGCGACCATTAGTTACCGGTATCTTCCATGCTAAATACATTTGTGGCGGTTCCCAAGCGATAAAAGTAAAGGTTTACTCCCCCTCCACCAACAATCACACTCCATGACTTGTCCAAAACAACAGGTACCGTCCATACTAATAACAGTCCCGGGGGAGTTTTGTTTAATTATTTGCAATTTGAGTTCGGGACTGGGAATCCCTGTTACCGCCCTTCTCGTGCAAGGACGAGTGAATAAACACTCATCATGAGAATAACCCGCTTAGTATGGAAGATACTGACTACCTCCTGTTGCTCTATGAACAATCCAGGCATGCAAAAAGGATATTTATTTGAAGTTTTTAGAGGTGGCACATGCAAATTTACTTAGGACGGCAGGGTAATACCGCATATAGGTAGGTATGGTTGACTCATCTGGATTAACTTGGGTTTCAGGTTTTTGATGCACAAGCAGAATTCCCACTTAGTACAGGCAAAGGCTACCAAATAGGTTGAGAAGCGGCCAACTAGAGAGCGAAAACGGTCATGAACATGCATTATGCATAAGTAACATTGGATACTAGCATGAGTAGGATAGAAACACCATGAACATAAATATCATAGAGGCTATGTTAGTTTTTATTCAACTACGTGCATGAACATGTGCCAAGTCAAGCCACTCGAACATTCAGAGGAGCATACCATATCATCATACTACATCACAATCATTTTAACGCACTGTTGACATCCAAGATAAATCATTATCCACTCCTAGCTACTTAAGCATGGCATGAGAAACTATAATCTTTAATTGTCATTGTAAACATGTTTGATCATAATAGGCTGAATCATGGATACTAGGTTAGACATATTTACAAAAACGGAATAAGTCAAGTTCATAGTCGTTTCTCTCTGCCACAGCCACTTCATCAAATATCATCATTATTGCCTTTCACCTGCACGACCGAACGATAAGAAAATAATAATAGTGCAAGAGTGCCGTGAACTAAGCTGGAATCTGCAAACATTTATCCAAAAGGAGAAGACAAGGTAATATGGGCTCTTTGTTAGATCAACAATAATGCATATGAAAGCCACTCAACATTTTCATCGTGGTCTTCTCCTCGGTACAACTCAATAAAGAAGAAAAGAAATTCAGAGAAACACACTAAAATATTTTTAGAGTTTTTGGTTTTCCTTAAACAAGCAAATAAAAGGGAAAAGCAAAAACAGAGAAAAACTATTTACACGGGAAAGCTCCCAACAAGCAAAAGAAGAACAAGGAAATCTTTTTGAGTTTTCTTTTTAGTACTACAACAATTTAAATTAGGAAGAAAAACCAAAAAGAAGCAGGAAATATATTTTTGGATTTTCTCAAAGTTTTTCAAACACACAAGAAGAAAGCGAGAAAATAAATTTAGCATGGATAATATAATGAAAGAGTGTGGACACCGGCAATTGAAATGAAATGTGTAAACATGAATGTAATGTCGGCGGAAATACGTACTCCCCCAAGCTTAGGCTTTTGGCCTAATTTGGTAATAACCACTTGAAGAAACCATGGGGTCCTATGTTGAAATGCTGAGGAGCGGGCACCTGAGGGTCCCACTCCTGAGGCTCTTCCTCTACCACAGCCAGGTTGTTCCGGTAGGCGACAATGTCCTCAGGCATAATCCTGTATCCGCCCCTGGCAATAGGATCAAACAAAGCAGGTGCAGGCAAAGGAATAACATCATGAGTAATCTCACTAAAGACCAAGTTATATGGAACATCCATAGTGGTGTTCTCGCTATCAATAAAGTGGTGGTGTGCCATAGCTGCGCGATCTAGGTAAACCTTGGCAAAGGATAATCATGCTGGCGTATCTGAATGTTAAAGTGAATCGCCAAGCGAGTAGCGTAAATACCACCATGTATTTTGCCCTTGGATTTGTTAATGTGGAGGTGACGTGCCACAATAGCTCCCAAGCTATAACTGTTGTCGCCGTAAAGTGCACGACGTAAAATAGCAAAGTCTGGAGCACTGAGTGCAACTACCTTCTCTCTAGCAAGCAAATACTTCGTGATGAATACAGCAAAATAATGTATAGTCGAAAAGTGTAAGCTAGTGGCGGTGACACCCGATACCCTCTCTCATCCCCACTGTCAGAGTACGGTAAAAACCATCAAACTCTGCGGGCCTAGGCTCTACTAAACCACCATCAGAAGGAAGCAAGCATATGTCACAAAATTCAATAAGCGGTATCTGATGGGGTTCAACATATAAGTTAAACTGCACCTCAGGAGGATTATTCGTACTCAAGAAATTAAAACTTTGCACAAAGGAATTTGTGAGGAGATGATACTATTCACATTCAGCTGCGTTGAAGTCGGTGAGGCCGGTATTAGCAGCATATTGTGCAAACTCCTGAAGGATTCCGGCCCCTTCCATGAACGGGTTATGCGGCCATTCGCTCGGCCATACCTCCGCCATTCTCCGGCTATGGAGATCACTATCGGATGACTCCCCAATAACTCCCTTGGAGATCTTCTTGGAAGCAATCTTCCTAGAGATACTCATCTTTTTCCTATGAATAAAATTCTGAAATTTTTAGTCCACAAAATTTTTCTCAACAAAACTTCACAAGATTGAAAGCAACTACTCATAAGGATGCATAGAGGCCATAGCAAGCATTCAAACTACTTAGAACTCTAAGAATTCAACATGCAACTCATCTACAACAGCACCAAGAGTAGCTAATTATTCAAAATACAAACCACTAAAGCAAAAACTAATTGGAGCAACGGAGGAGTCACATACCAAGCAACAATCCCCCAAAACAGTTTTGGAAATGGAGCTTCGAGCAAAAAGATCGAAATCCGCGGATTCGGGAGCAAGAACACGAGATAGAGAGAGAGAGAGCGCAATGGTGATTTTTTCCTAGAGGTAGGTGGTGATGTGCGATGAAGAGATAAGTGAGGGGGCCCACGTGGGGACCACAACCCACCAGGGCGCGCCTGGGGGTCCTAGTGCGCCCATGTGGGTTGTGCCCACCCGGTACACCTCCCTCTTATGTTATTTGCACCAAAAATTCTTAAATATTCAGGAAAAAAAACGTATTAAATTTTCAGAGCATTCTGAGAACTTTTATTTTTGGGTCATTTTTTTATTGCACGGGAAATTTAGAAAACAGACAAAACTTGGCATTTTATTTAACTAATAAAAACAGAAAATAAAACGTAGGGACAGAAGGTAGTGCTCACTAAATTCATCAACTTCATACCTCTCAGAAATGATCAATTAATAAGGTTGATCAAGTCTTATTAACAACTGTCGGCGTTCTGGGAACGGGGGTCCCCAGACTTGCCTGCCTGCGGCCCGCTGCGCTGTAGGCCTGTATGGCCCATCTTCATCAACTAGGCATTCAAGACCCTCGCGAGGGGCCAAGCATCGCGAGGCGGATGATGCAAGACCTCCTCAGGAGCGGCCTCACCAGGCTGCCTCGCGAGGAGCGGAGAAATCAAGGCAGGGCAAACCTCGCGAGGCTCTCGTGACGTGAGCCATGACGATCAAGATCAGGCAGGTGCCAGCGCGCGCAGCGTCCATGTTTCCTCTTTGGTGCTAAGGAGGCAAGCGCAGGCGCAGAGTACCAAGGCATCAAGCAAAGGTTTCCATATCAGTGCAACGAGACCAAGACCAGCAGGACGGCAGAACGGAGGTCACCATGGAGCCCAAGACGGCGTCACCACTAGAGCCTTTCGCAGGCGAAGACCGCTTTTGTCAGGATAAGCTATACTAGCTGTCCCCTTTTAAATTGGCCGTTGTTGGCTCCCTTCCCGCTCAATATTTGGGGAGAGGACCAGGGCCTATATAATTAGAACTAGCCACCACAGTAGAGGCATCTCGAAAACAGCTCATTGAGAGGCATCTCACCCACACAAGTTCACCAAGCACAAGAACACCTCGACCTCAGGAGGCTGTTCTTCCCTTTGTACTGTTCATCATCAGCCCAAGAGGCAATCTACCACCACCACACTGGAGTAGGGTATTACACCACAACGGTGGCCCAAACCAGTATAAATCTTGTGTCTTTGTGTTGTGAGTTCGTCGAGTTCGTCCGCGAGATCTTAGCGAGCTAGGACGTAGATCGGTAGGGAGGAAATCTCTGTGTGCACCCCAGTGTTCGAACCTTGAGGGTTTTGACGGAACCCGTGATCCGACATTTGGCGCGCCAGGTAGGGGTGCGCCGGAGCTTCCTTTCCGTCGTCTCGCGTCCAGTTGCTCCGTCGCCTCCATGGTGGACACTCGTCGTGCTCGTGCTGAGCGTCGGGCTGCCCTAGCCACCCGCGTCGCTCAGACGGCTCCCGTCGGTGGGCCACCTCGTCATTCCCCGTCTCCTGCCGCCAACACCGCCACCGGCCCGGCGGGGAACGAGCAGCAAGCGTCCTCGCTGCACCCCTCGGTGCGGCGGGACAGCCGCACCACCACTCCATCGCTAACCCCGGTCGGTTCTTCTTCCCATGCACGTCGCGCTCCCATGGACGCATGGGCCGCACTCCTCATGGCGCACGAGCTCCTGCGCTACCAACCGGTCGACGACCTCTACGAGGACTAGCTCGACCGCATCGCCAAGCTCGTCCGCACCGCAGGGGGCTCCCCTGCGCCGTCTCTCTCTCCGCCTCGCCCTCTGCCAGCTACGGGCGACGTAGCTCACGGAGCGCCTCCACCGCCTCTGCCCCAAGAAGGGGCCCTGGCACCAAGGCGCGCGGCTCCACGACGCGACCCACCACGTCCCGCGCCCGTGCATGAAGAAAGAAGCTGTCAAGAAGTCCCTCTACCGCAAGAGAACGCTCCACCGCTCCTCGCACCGCCGCGCCAGGATCGTCTGCCGCGACAGGACACCCCGCCCCGTGCTGTGGTGGCACGTGGGAGTCAAGACCAAGATCTACCTCCAAGACGGGCCTCGGCGACCACGGACGGCTGGCGCGCCTTCACCCCCGAGCTGCGTAGCGTCGCCTGGCCGGGCAAGTTCAAGCCGGATCTGCCTCCTCGCTACGACGGCACCCCCGACCCCACGGAGTTCTTGCAGCTCTACAAGCTGAGCATCGAGGCGGCCAATGGCAACGAGAAAGTCATGGCGAACTGGTTTCCCATGGCTCTCAAGGATGGCGCCCGCTCCTGGCTCCTGAACTAGCCACCGGGCTCGATCTCCTCCTGGGACGAGATGCGCGACCGCTTCGTCGCCAACTTCCAGGGCACTCGCAACCGCCCCCCCCCCCCCGGCTACGGGTGACCTGCTCCATGTCAAGCAACAACCAGGAGAGACCCTCCAGAAGTTCATCCAGCGCTTCAACAACATTCGTCAAGATCCCCAAGGTGACGGACGAGGCCATCATCTCCGCGTTCTCTGATGGCGTCCGTGACATCAAGATGAAGGAAGAGCTCACTATCCACGAGGAGTTGTGCACATCTCAGGAGTTGTTCAACCTGGCGACCAAGTGCGCAAGAGCTGAGGAAGGGCGCCTCTCCCTCCTCGAGCTGCCGGCTGCGGACCCGGAGGAGAAGAAAGCCAAGGCCAAGGACGTGAAGTGCAAGGGAGCAGCCGTGCTCGCAGCGGAGCCGGACACCAAGCGAGGCAGAGACCAGCCCGAGTCATCCAAGAGCAGCCGACCGTTCTGCGCCTTCCACAACCTGAATACCCACAACACCAGCGACTGTCAAGAGCTCAGAGCCATTCGCGAAGGACGCTTCAGTCAACGCCCCGAGCGCAGGGACTGGGGCTACGGCCGAGGAGGAGGACGTGGAGGCAGGCGCTGGGACGACCGTGGCCCGCGCGAGGAGTGGCGCGACCGGCCTCGTGAGGACCGCTGGCAGGATCATCCTCGCGAGGGCGCCTTGAGGGACCAGCCTCGTGAGGATCGTCCTCAGGGCAACGCCGGCCTTCCCCCGCTGCCGCCACCAAGAAGGAATGACGACCACCATCAGGACGAGGGGGCTGGGGGATTCCAGGAGCCGCGCGCTATCGCCTGCATCTTGGGCGGAGCTCAGGCCCCAGCCTCGCAGTGCATCTTCAAACAGTTTGCTCGTGAAGTGAATGCAGTCCTCCCCAAGCTTGAGGCCACGCGCCCGCTCAGGTGGTCCCAGTGCTCCATCACCTTCAACTCGGCAGATCAGCTCAAGTGCGCAGCGACCGCTGGCGCCCTCCCGATGCTTTGTTCACCAGTCATAAGCAACGTGCAAGTTACAAAGACCCTCAACGACGGCGACGCAGGGCTCAGCGTCCTGTCCGTCGACACGTTCGACAACCTCCAAGTGCCATATGACCAGCTTCAGCCTACCAAGCCTTTCTCAGGAGTGACCGACGGTTCCACCACACCGATAGGGCAGGTCCGCCTCCCTGTCACCTTCGGGGAACGCAAGAACTACCGCACCGAGCTCATCGACTTCGACATCGCGCACATCCATCTGCCATACAACGCCATCCTTGGGTATCCAGCCCTGGCCAAGTTCATGGCGGTGACACACCACGGCTACAACGTCCTCAAGATGCCGGGAAGCGGCGGAATCATCACGGTCCCATGCGAAGAAAGAGATGCGGTGTGCTCCCTCGAGCGTGCCTTTCAAGCTGCAGTAATCGATGACCCCGACAGCAAGGGCGAGGGCCCTTCGGAGGCCATCCCCAAGAAGAAGAATCAGCTGTGCCGTGCCGGACCTCAGGAGGGTGGTGTCGCGGCTGGAACCTCGTCAGGATCAGCGCCCGTTCCAGGGGCGCCTCCCTCTGTCGCATAGGAAGGCGCGCCCAGTGCCCTCCTCGGGCAGGGCTCGGGGGCTCTCTTCTGGAGGGCCTCAGACCTTGCCAACATCACGAGGGAGGCACTTGGGCACCACTTGGAGGCGTGCTTCACGGCACGTTTCCCTCAGGAGGACACATGGCGAGGAGCGCCCACCGCTCAGGAATTCATCAGCAAGACCACTCAGGAACTGCAAGACGCAAGCGCCATGCGCGGCGACCGCCGCTCATGAGGCGCAGCTCCCCATCCAGGCGAGGATGCCGGGCTGCGCGTCTGCATCGACGTCCCAGGGCTCAACAGGGCCGCATCTCAGGAGCCTTTCTGGCCTTCGCGCGTGAGACGTTGCGAGGGTCCACCACACAGCTACGTTCGCATGCCTTTCGGCCTGCCAAAGCGTCGTCAGCCTATCAGTGCAACATGCGGCGTGTCTGGGCGGCTTAAGAGGCCAAGCACCACGTCGTCCTGGCAGAGATGGAGACGGTCCTCAGGGAACCACCTGAGCCCCCAGAGCCTCCCAAGGCTCAGGGCCCCAGTGGCTCGTGAGGAGCAATCCCTTCACCGCGTACCTTCAGCTGCCCCGACAACCCTTCATCAACAGAACCAGGTGACATTTTCCAAGTTCATTCAGCTGGGAGCGCCCCTCGGGCTGCATCATTCCTAGGCCGCGTCGGTTCATCCCTGTGGCATGTATCCCTTTTTCTTCATGTCTTTAGCTTACCTTGCTGGGGGCGCCCCTCGGGCTGCATCATCCCCAAGCCGCTCAGGCCTGACCTAGTGGCATGTATCTTCTTTGCTTTTACCCAAGCTGATCTGCCTTTCATGAGTAATCTACCTGTGATTACCACCAGCTCGATTGCCACCTGCCACGGGTCCACCCCTCTCTCATGCAATTCGCTTGCGCGTTAAAAGGGGGGCTCCTGAGCATCGCAACTCAGGAGCTGTTACTGGCTCTCCAGCCCTCACCCCCTGGCCTTGACCACGGCATCACGACCTGGCATACCAGCGGTGGCTGAGCTCGCTCGAGGGCCGGGGCCTGAGGACGTAGAGCACTTATACCTAACCATCTCGCAGGAACACACAGATATCAAAGACCCAAGACCAGGTGCAACCCGCCTTGAGGTAGGGCCTCGTGAGTCCCGCGCTAGCTCACGAGTGCCCAGATACACCTCGTCTAGCCCTGCCGTGCAAGCCACGTGTCAGGGCGGAGCTGTACACGCCCCGGGGGCTCTCCTCAGATGGAGCCCCCCTCCCATGCACAAGTGGAAGCACCATGCTCTGCGCTGGCCGTCGACACTGCCGAGGTGTAGCTATGCCCGTGCACAAGCGGAAGCACTATGCTCCGCGCTGGTGATAAACAACTGAGGGCGTCTTCACGGTCCTACCAACCTCAGGGAGCCCCAGAGCTCAGCGTCCGGCCTCACCTCAACGCCTCCCCTCGGGAGGGCCACGCGAGAGGGCTGGGCACGGGGGCTGCGCTCGGGTCACGCCCAAGCGCAGGCCACCCAACTAGGTCTCCCGGACCTAGTCGTCGCACGCCCCTCCCGAGCCGAGCCTCGGCGAGGGCAAAGGTATAGAGATTGTTTGCACATCAAGGGGGACTCCTGAGCATCGCAACTCAGGAGCCTAACTGGTCACGTAGCCCCTCGCTCCTTGGTCCGTCCTGGTCTCCGGTCGGCCCAACGGCAGTTGAGGTATGCGCGGGGCCGGGCTCTGCCGACGTAGAACATTAACCTATCCTCGCGTACTCTCCCTATAAGCTGTTTGCGCGTTAAGGGGGACTCATGAACATCACGACTCAGGAGCCTAACTGGTCACGTAGCCCCTCACTCCTTGGTCCATCCTGGTCTCTGGTTGGCCCAACGACGGTTGAGGTATGCGCGGGGCCGGGCTCTGCCGAGGCAGAATACAAAGCAAATAGGAAGAAAATCGCAAAATCTTGAAGCAAATATTACAAGTCATATTGTCCTCACAATATCAAATGAAAGTTTTAACGCCTCCACGAGGCCTGATGCGTATTGCAGGAACGAAATAGGAAGGCAGTCGCAGGTCATTCCTGGACACCGCCACCACCCGCAGAAGGTGCTCCTCCCTTGGTAGCATTGCCTTCACCTGCACTGCCAGCCGCAGGATCGGTGGCATCGCCGGTCGAGGACGCGATGAAGAAGCCATGGAACTTCTTCAGCAGGGCCTCCACCTGACCTTTCACGGCTGCGGCGGCAGCCGCGCAGTGCTAATCAGCTACAGGCTCCAGCAGCTCGTCGAGACGAGCATTGGGGTCGCGAAGGTACAGATGACTGAAGACACGCGTCAGCGCAGCTGAAGAAAGGACGCGAGCCTCTGCCTCAGCCATGGGACCGATGCCCTCCACGACTTCCTCAAGCGCCTTCACCAAGTGGGGAAGCAGCTGAGCAGGGCCATCCTCGTCGGTGGTCAGCGGCTTCTCCAAGCCCTTCTCGTACAGCGACTTCAGCGCCACGTTGGACCTCTTCTCAAGGAGCGACAAGGCCACACGGTCTTCGGCCAGGACCTTTGCCTTGGCGTCGAGATCGGCCTCCCTCGCCTTCGCCTTCTGCTCCAGCGCCTCCAACCGGCTGCGCTCCGCAGCCTGCGCCTTTGCCAGCTCCACCAGCTCGGCGTCGCGGCTCCTGATGGCGTCCTCCCGAGCCTTCATCTCCTCCTCCTTCGCCTGGCGGCCACGGGTTTCTTCGGCGTGCTGGTCACGCAGACTCTTCAACTCGTCCCCCAACACCCGGCAGCAGTTGCGAGCGGCCTTGGCGTCCTCCAGCGCCGCCTCACGGTCGGCCGCAACTTTTGCGGTGGCCTGCTTCTCCTCCTCGGAGGCCGTCGCGGCCTGGTTCAGCGTCGCCCGGACCGCCGCATCAGAATGAAGCCAGCGGAGGCCAGCTCTAGGCACCCGGCCACCAGACGCGAGTCCGCGCTCAGGATATCTTCCCGCAGCTGGGCCATCTCCGAAAGGGCGCACTCCAAGACGATAGAGGAAGTGGAAGAACCTGGGGCCAGGAGCGCGACAGAAGGAGGCGGCGACGTCGTTACCTGGGCATGGGAGATCAAGGGCTCCAGAGCCTTTGGGGCCTCATCAGCCGAGCCAGGTGCCGGCACTTCCGGAGCCAGCGGAGCCATGGGGGCTGACTCCTCCCGATGATGTCTCTCTTGGCCTCACGAGGGCGATCGGGCTGGGGAGGTGTGAGTGTTGCCACCTCCTTTCAACGCCGAGGGGGGCGCGGCCGCTGTGTCCTCCTTCTGTTTCTTCGCCGAAGGCACCGGCCTGATCAACCAAGGGTGAACGTCAGGAAATAGCAAGTATAAGCGAAGCAAGGCGAAGCTCTAAACACTTACTGATCCACCGCGACATAGTCCACTTTCTGCTTGGGGAGCCCGAAACCTGAAAGCGTCGAAGCCTGAGGAGTAGGCGCACGGGCTCCAGGAGCAGAAGACGGCGCAGCAGAAGGACTGGAGGCGGCTCCAGGTGGTGTCAAGGCGGAGGCATCATCCCGGGAGATCAGTGATGACCTGCTCCTTGTCGGGATGACGGGCGGTTCTCCCTCCTCCTGGCGGGCATCGACCTCGGCATCGTCAGGAAGGGCGTGGAGGATTTCAGCTTTGCTCAAGGGGGAGGTTTCCCCCATCTCCTCGGGGGTCGCCTCTGAGTCCACCTCCTCTTCCTCCCTCCCGCGGGACTCGTCAGAAGACAGCTCCACCGGCTTTGGCGCCGCAGGACCTCCAGAGGGCGTGCGCGGCACCAGCCCGCGCGCATCGAAAGTCGGCCTGGAGACCACGATTGGCTCCCAGTCCTTGCGATGGAACAAAGGAGTGAAGGCGCTCGGTGGGTACTCCTGGTTGTCCCCAACCAGGAGGCACAGGACAGCAGTCAGCTCATCGTTAGGCAAGGCCCCCGGCCTTAGGCGGATCTTGTCTTCTTCGTCTCCAATCCTCCACAAAGGGTGCGCACGTGCCTGGAGCGGGGCGATGCGCAACATTAGGAATTCCCTCAGGAGCATGGCCCCTGTGACCTTCACCGCCTTCGTGTTGCCCGGCTTCAGGTCGGTCTGCATCTGTGCCAACACCGACGACGCCCGCTCGTCGGTGAGCTCTGCACGAGGCCACCCCTTGTTAGACTGGGGTGCCTCCGTCGGCAATGCCAAGCGCGGGTGGATGCACTTGGCGTCCATCATGACCCATTTGGCCCGAACGTTGTTGGCCCTCTTCCCGGTGTTCAAGATCGAGTTGGCCTTGCCGGATGCGATGAAATTGGCGCACCCGGAGGTGTGTCCATCACTGATCCGAAGAAAGAAAAAATGGCGCAGAAGAGCCACGGACGGCATCACGCCCAGATACGCCTCGCAATAGTAGGCGAAGATGGACAAGAGGAGGATAGAGTTGGGATGGAGATGCAGTGCCTGCAGCCCGAAATGGTCAAGGACCTCAAAAAAGAAATCAGAAAAGGGGGGAACCAACCCGGCAGTGATGCTGCTCGTGAAGAAGGGTAAGAAGGTGCTTCCCTCAGGATCCAGCACGTCGGAGGCAAGCCGGAGCTCCGTCTTCCCCCTCATTGCTCTCGCCCGCCGTCAGCAAGCGCGTGGCGGCTAGGCTCTTCTACGTGACGTTGGGGGCTTCAAGAGCTGGCTCGTACCAAGCCGGCGAGGCGGAGGACTTGACCTTGCGCAGCGGCATTGGTCGCAGATGCGGAGCAAGATTGGAGCAGATCTGGAGGTATCGGCAGCGAGGAGAGAGAAAGGGGATCTGAGGCAAGGCGAAAGGGAACAGTGAAGGAAAGCGCTGTCCGCGCCAGTCTTTTGTCTAGTCGGGCAGTTGCCGAGGCAGCGTGGGGAAGCGGAGACGCCCACGTCCAATCAACCGCCCTGCATCGACCAAGGTCGCAAGCTTTTGGGGCCCGCGGTGTTCCGCGCTTGACCTTTGGCTTCGCCTCGAAGCCAAGCCCGAGCGCGCCTTGGGCTCGGGGGCTACTGTCCGCGTTCTGGGAACGGGGGTCCCCATACTTGCCTGCCTGCGGCCCACGGCGTGGCTGCGCTGCAGGCCTGTACGGCCCATCTTCATCAACTAGGCATTCAAGACCCTCGCGAGGGGCCAAGCCTCGCGAGGCAGACGATGCAAGACCTCCTCAGGAGCGGCCTCACCAGGCTGCCTCGCGAGGAGCGGAGAAATCAAGGCAGGGCAAACCTCGCGAGGCTCTCGTGACGTGAGCCATGACGATCAAGATCAGGCGGGCGCCAGTGCGGGCAGCGTCCTTGTTTCCTCTTTGGTGCTAAGGAGGCAAGCGCAGGCGCAGAGTACCGAGGCATCAAGCAAAGGTTTCCATATCAGTGCAATGAGACCAAGACTAGCAGGACGGCAGGACGGAGCTCACCATGGAGCCCAAGACGGCGTCACCACTAGAGCCTTTCGCAGGCGAAGACCGCTTTGTCAGGATAAGCTGTACTAGTTGTCCCCTTTCAAATTGGCTGTTGTTGGCTCCCTTCCCGCTCGATATTTGGGGAGAGGACCAGGGCCTATATAAGTAGAACTAGCCACCACATTAGAGGTATCTCGAAAACAGCTCATTGAGAGGCATCTCACCCACACAAGTTCACCAAGCGCAAGAACACCTCGACCTCAGGAGGTTGTTCTTCCCTTTGTACTGTTCATCATCAGCCCAAGAGGCAATCCACCACCACCACACTGGAGTAGGGTATTACACCACAACGGTGGCCCGAACCAGTATAAATCTTGTGTCTTTGTGTTGTGAGTTCGTCGAGTTCGCCCGCGAGATCTTATCGAGCTAGGACGTAGATCGGTAGGGAGGAAATCTCCGCTTGCACCCCAGTGTTCGAACCTTGAGGGTTTTGCCGGAACCCGTGATCGGACAACAACCACTTTCGATTAGCATGAAATCGAAGAACTTTCATAAATCACTAAGTTACCTCAACGAGGATATGAATGTCCCCAACAATAAGCATTTCATATTTATTTTTAACAGTAGGTAGAGGTAGTTGAAAACTTCCAACAATGATTGTTGGAGATTTCTCAATAACATTAATACCATTCACTTGGAATTGTTTCTTCGGAAAGTGCACCGTGTGCTCATTACCATTGATATGAAAAGTGACCTTGCTTTTATTGCAATCAATAACAGCCCCTGCAGTATTCAAGAAGGGTCTACCAAGGATAATCGACATGTTGTCATCCTCGGACATCTCAAGTATAACAAAGTCAGTCAAAATAGTAACATTAGCAACAACAACGGGCACATCCTCACAAATACCGATAGGTATGGCAGTTGATTTTTCAGCCATTTGCAAAGATATTTCAGTAGGTGTGAGTTTATTCAAATCAAGTCTTTTATATAAAGAGAAAGGCATAACACTAACACCAGCTCCCAAATCACATAAAGCAGTTTTCACATAATTTCTTTTGATGGAGCAAGGTATAGTTGGTATTCCCAGATCTCCAAGTTTTTTAGGCACTCCATCTTTAAAAGTATAATTAGCAGGCATGGTAGAGATTTCAGCTTCCGGTATTTTTCTCTTATTGGTGATGATGTCTTTCATGTACTTTGCATAAGGAGGCATTTTTAAGATATCAGTCAAGCGAGTACGCAAAAAGACTAGCCTCAGCATTTCAGCAAAGCGTTCAAATTCTTCATCATCTTTCTTTTTAGTTGAATTAGGTGGAAAGGGTATAGGTTTTTGAACCCATGGTTCTCTTTCCTTACCATGTTTTCTAGCAACAAAGTCTCTTTTATCATATCTTTTATTCTTGGGTTGTGGGTTATCAAGATCAACTGTTGGTTCTATCTCAACAACATTGCCTGGTTCATTATTATTTGTTTGAGTATCTTCCCGAACCTCATCATTATATTTTTCATTATCAAAAGGTGAGTGTTCACTACCAGATTGAGTTTCAGCATCAGAGATAGAAACTTCATTATCATTATCAAGAGGTTTTTCTATTTCAGGTTCACTAGAGGCATGCAAAGTCCTATCATTTTTCTTCTTCTTTTTATTTTTAGAAGGACTATGTGCATCAGTGTTAACCCTTTGAGAGTCTTGTTGAATTCTTTTTGGGTGTCCCTGAGGATAAAGTGGTTCCTGAGTCATCCTACCTCCTCTAGTCATTACTCTAACATCATGATCATTGATATTATTATTCATTTCATCTAACAACTCTCTTTGAGATTTAGCAACTTGTTATAACTGAGTTTGAACCACAGAAGCATGCTTCCCCACACCTCTAACATTATTTGTGATTCTAAATAACAAGTCACTCAAGCGAGCAATCATATCAGAATTGTATTTCAATTGTTTCATAACATTTGCATTGAAGTGATCTTGCTTTCTAATGTAATTTTCAAACTCATAAAGGCATTGGCTAGGGTGCATATTGTGAGGATTATCATTATCATTAAATTTCATTAGAGAATTTACCTCTACCACCTTAGGTGGTGGTGGTGTATCAAGCCCATGTATTTCTTCAATAGGTGGTAAATTTTTATCAGGTTTGTGGTGCATAAATTTTTTGACGTCCTCGGCTTTAATACCTTTTTCTCTCATAGATTTCTTTTCCTCTTGCATATCTTCAGGACTGAGATATAAGATACCCCTCTTCTTCAGAGTGGGTTTAGGCGGTGGTTCGGGAAGAGTCTAGTCATCATAATTTTTCAATATGTTGTTCAATAATTCTTTAGCCTGCCCAATAGTTCGTTCCCTGAAAACACAACCAGCACAACTATCTAGGAAATCCCTAGAAGCATCGGTTAGTCCATTATAGAAGATATCGAGTATTTCATTTTTCTTAAGAGGATGATCCGGCAAAGTATTAGGCAATTGGAGAAGCCTCCCACAAGCTTGTGGGAGACTCTCTTCTTCAATTTGCACAAAGTTAAATATTTCCTGTAAGGCAGCTTGTTTCTTATGAGCAGGGAAATATTTTTCAGAGAAGTAATAAATCATGTCCTGGGGACTACGCACACAACTAGGAGCAAGAGTATTGTACCAAGCTTTAGCATCACCCTTTAATGAGAACGGAAATAATTTGAGAATATAATAATAGTGAATTTTCTCATCATGAGCAAAAAGGGTGGCTATGTCATTCAACTTAGTAAGATGTGCCACAATAGTTTCAGTTTCATAACCATGGAAATGATCAGATTCAACCAAAGTAATAATCAACTCTGGGTCGACAGAGAATTCATAATCCTTATTGTCAACAAAGATAGGCGAAGTAGCAAATTGAGGATCACATTTCATTTAAGCATTCGAAGTCTTTTCGTTATACTTGCATAATAATTTTTCTAGATCATCTCTATTCTTACAAGCAAGAATATCCCTAGTTGCCTCCTCATCCATAACATAACCTTCCGGTACCTTTGGTAATTCACATCTAGGAGGGCTAGTTCTAATAGGTGTTTCAAGATTTTCAATTCCAAGCTCTTCATCAGTTTCAACATTCTCAAAAGCTGTAGTTCTAGCAAGTTGTTCATCAAGAAATTCACCTAGTGGCACATTATCATCAAGCAAGGTACTAGCATCATTGTAAATATCATTCATAGCAGAAGTAGCATCATCAATAACTTGCGACATATCAGGATTAATAGCATGTGGTGGTGTTGCAAGTTTACTTATAACAGAAGGTGAATCAAGTGCTGAGCTAGATGGCAGTTCCTTACCTCCCTCGTCTTAGAGGGAAAAATCTTAGTCTTCGCATCCTTCAGATTCTTCGTAGTGACAATTTGATAATAATCCAAAGTGACTAAATAAATATAGCTATGCTCCCCGGCAACGGCGCCAGAAAAAGGTCTTGATAACCCACAAGTATAGGGGATCACAACAGTTTTCGAGGGTAGAGTATTCAACCCAAATTTATAAATTCGACACAAGGGGAGCCAAAGAATATTTGCAAGTATTAGCAACCGAGTTGTCAATTCAGTCACACCTGGAGATTAATTATCTGCAGCAAAGTGATCAGTAGCACAGTAATATGATAGCTTTGATATTAGTGGTAGCAGCAACAATAACGGTAACAGTGATAGTAATAGTTTTGTAGCAGTGACAATAGTAACAGCAGCATTGGTAACTTAGCAAGATCTATATGTAGGAAAATCGTAGGCATTGGATCAGCGATTTGTTGGATGACATTCATCATGTAACAGTTACAACCTAGGGCGATACGACACTATCTCCAGTTCATAAATATAATGTAGGCATGTATTCCGTAAATAGTCATACGTGCTTATGGAAAGAACTTGCATGACATCTTTTGTACTACCCTCCCATGGCAGCGGGGTCCTATTGGAAACTAAGGGATATTAAGGCCTCCTTTTAAAAGAGAACTGGAACAAAGCATGAACACACGGTGAATACATGAACTCCTCAAACTACGGTCATCACCGGGAAGTGTCTCGACTATTGTCACTCCGGGGTTGCCGGATCATAACTCGTAGTAGGTGACTATAACTTGCAAGATCGGATCTAGAACATCGATATAATGGTTATAACATAAACGGTTCAGATCTAAAATCATGGCACCCGGACCCAAAGTGACAAGCACTAAGCATGGCAAAGTCATAGCAACATCAATCTCAGAACATAATGGATACTAGGGATCAAGCCCTAACAAAACTAACTCGATTACATGATGAATCTCATCCAACTCCTCACCGACCAGCAAGCCTACGAAGGAATTACTCACTCCCGGTGGGGAGCATCATGGAATTGGTGATGGAGAAGGGTTGGTGATGACGAAGATCGAAGACCCCCCTCTCTGAAGCCCCAAACGGACTCCAGATCTGGCCTCCCGATGAAGAACAGGAGGTGGCGGTGGCTCCGTCTCATGAAACCTGATAATTCTTCCTCTCTGATTTTTTTGTGGAAATATGTGATTTTATAGTGCCAGTTTCAAGGTCTGCGGGGCCACCAGGTGGGGACAACCCACATGGGCACACCTGGAGGGGCGCGCCCTGGTGGGTTGTGCCCACCCAGGTGCCCACCTCCGGTGGTTCTTGGCTCCAGAAATTCTCTTTTATTGAATAAAAAATCCACGCAAAGTTTCGTTCCAATCCGAGAACTTTTATTTTTGCACAAAAACAACACCATGGTAGTTCTGCTGAAAACATCGTCAGTCCGGGTTAGTTTAATTCAAATCATGCAAATTAGAGTCCAAAACAGGAGGAAAAGCGTTAGGAAAAGTAGATACGACGGAGACGTACCAGGAATCCCCAAAACTAACTTCAACCCTAAATCCAAATCTACTTAACTCACCGTCCGGGGAGGAGCTTACAGACGACATTGCAGACGTACACATGGACGGGCCCCAGTCATGCCTCCCTCCCGGAGCTCCAAATCGCCGGTGCTCTACCACCTTCCTGTCTCCTATCACCGTCGGGAGGTTGAAGAACATGAGTGAGAGAGATAATTGTTCGGCCAGGTCACACTTGTAAAGAGGGGCATACATGTCCCAAAAAAAGTCCCGAAGATAGTCAAACCCCTTTGATTGGACGGAAACAATGCGGAGGGGTATTTCCATAATGCCATCTAACGAAAGAGGGGTATAGTTGAACACCGTTTTTCTTTCGGGGTAAAGATGAGCTCGGGACAAAGTTACGGGGGGGGGGATGGAATTTGCCCTTCTTTCTTCCATCCTCCCATGCTTCTCCTCATTCTCCCCTCTAGTTTATGTGCCTCACCGGTCATTGTGGGAAATATTGTGGGGAATCAACGTCCCAGTCAGACGCCCATCTAAGCACAGGGAGTTCATGTTACATATTCATAGTGTAAACCAACGTTGCAAGAGCATCTACATTGCAAGAACCCCATCTATACGCTCGGGTGGACGGCCTGATCACTATCTGGTTAAAAAAGTCCGATGTAGACGGGCTCCTCATACCGACTTTAAACGTCCGAACTGACCCGCACCCTTTATTCCAGCCCAAATCTAGGCCGTACATCGGGATGCCCAGGCGCGTCTGCCGTGTCCGACCCGACAGGCATGACCCACCGCAAATTGCACCAAATCGTCACCAAATCTGCTCATTTTCCTCTCCTCTCTTCTTCCTCGTCCATGGTAGCCTGGCCCTAGCTCCGCCACCACCCTCGCTCTGCCTCCGAATTGAGCCTGCAATGCCGGCAGCACCGCTAGAACACTCTTCCCCTCCACCCTTGCCGCCAGGACACTATCGCTGACCTGGAAGCTGCTGCGATATGCTCTGGCTACTCTCGAACTGCACCTTGCCCTCCATGTGCTTAATAAATGGTCCAACCAGTTTTTTTATGATAGTTTTGGAGGCAAAACGATGGATTTGAATGGTTCGTCAGGTGAGGAGCATTGAAGTCTGGAAGACAAACTCAAAGAAAAAGAAGCGTCATCTGTCTGAGCACTGCATCTGGGAGGACTAAAAAATCTTAACCTAAACTACTAACCGGAGTGGAGGGAAATACTCTTCCCCTCCACCCTCGCCGCCTAAGCACAGGTGGGCAGAGGGGAGGTGAATCCACGGGCTCCCCAATAAAGTCTGGAGGGGAGAGTTTGCCCTAGCCGTCTAGGGTTAGGGGAGGAAAACAAAAGGAAGTCTTTGATAGCATGTACTTAGGGAATCTCCAACACTGACCCTCAAACCTCCCACAATCGTCCATACCACGCTGCCAGGACCGCGGAAGCCATCCAACGCGGTCCTGTATCGGTCCGCAGGGAGGACCAAACATGATTTCTCCTGCAAACTGTAGAAAAACGTGGGCAGGTTTGTGGGAGTCCGGACCGATCCCACGCCCGCTTCTTGTTGGGGAACGCAGCAGAAATTTAAAATTTTCTACGCATCACCAAGATCAATCTATGGAGTTTACTAGCAATGAGAGGGAAGGAGTGCATCTACATACCCTTGTAGATCGCGAGCGGAAGCGTTCAAGAGAACGGGGTTGATGGAGTCGTACTCGTCGTGATCCAAATCACCGATGATCCTAGCGCCGAACGGACAGCACCTCCGCGTTCAACACACGTACGGAGCAGCGACGTCTCCTCCTTCTTGATCCAGCAAGGGGGGAGGAGAGATTGATGGAGATCTAGCAGCACGACGGCGTGGTGGTGGAAGTAGCGGGATTCCAACAGGGCTTCGCCAAGCGCTGCGGGAGGAGGGAGGTGTGTCACGTGAGGGAGAGGGAGGCGCCAGGGCTTAGGTATTGCTGCCCTCCCTTCCCCCCACTATATATAGGGCCAAGGGAGAGGGGGGGCGCAGCCTTGGCCCTTCCTCCAAGGAAGGGTGCGGCCAGGGGGGAGTCCTTCCTCCCCAAGGCACCTCGGAGGTGCCTTCCCCCTTTAGGACTCTCCCTTTTTTCTTATCTCTTGGCGCATGGGCCTCTTGGGGCTGGTGCCCTTGGCCCATATAGGCCAAGGCGCACCCCCTACAGCCCATGTGCCCCCCCGGGGCTGGTGGACGCCCTTGGTGGACCCCCGGACCCCTTTCGGCACTCCCGGTACAATACCGATAAAGTGCGAAACTTTTCCGGCAACCAAAATAAGACTTCCCATATATAAATCTTTACCTCCGGACCATTCCGGAACTCCTCGTGACGTCCGGGATCTCATCCGGGACTCCGAACAACTTTCGGGTTACCGCATACTAATATCTCTATAACCCTAGCGTCACCGAACCTTAAGTGTGTAGACCCTACGGGTTCGGGAGACATGCAGACATGACCGAGACGACTCTCCGGTCAATAACCAACAGCGGGATCTGGATACCCATGTTGGCTCCCACATGCTCCTCGATGATCTCATCGGATGAACCACGATGTTGAGGATTCAATCAATCCCGTATACAATTCCCTTTGTCCATCGGTATGTTACTTGCCCAAGATTCGATCGTCGGTATCCCGATACCTTGTTCAATCTCGTTACCGGCAAGTCTCTTTACTCGTTCCGTAACACATCATCCCGTGATCAACTCCTTGGTCACATTGTGCACATTATGATGATGTCCTACCGAGTGGGCCCAGAGATACCTCTCCGTTTACACGGAGTGACAAATCCCAGTCTCGATTCGTGCCAACCCAACAGAAACTTTCGGAGATACCTGTAGTGCACCTTTATAGCCACCCAGTTATGTTGTGACGTTTGGTACACCCAAAGCATTCCTACGGTATCCGGGAGTTGCACAATCTCATGGTCTAAGGAAATTTTACTTGACATTAGAAAAGCTCTTAGCAAACGAACTACACGATCTTGTGCTAGGCTTAGGATTGGGTCTTGTCCATCACATCATTCTCCTAATGATGTGATCCCGTTATCAACGACATCCAATGTCCATGGTCAGGAAATCGTAACCATCTATTGATCAACGAGCTAGTCAACTAGAGGCTTACTAGGGACATGGTGTTGTCTATGTATCCACACATGTATCTGAGTTTCCTATCAATAAAATTCTAGCATGGATAATAAACGATTATCATGAACAAGGAAATGTAATAATAACCAATTTATTATTGCCTCTAGGGCATATTTCCAACAGTCTCCCACTTGCACTAGAGTCAATAATCTAGTCCACATCACCATGTGATTAACACTCACAGGTCACATCACCATGTGACCAACATCCAAAGAGTTTACTAGAGTCATCAATCTAGTTCACATCACTATTTGATTAACACTCAATGAGTTCTGGTTCGATCATGTTATGCTTTGTGAGAGAGGTTATTAGTCAACGGGTCTGAACCTTTCAGATCCGTGTGTGCTTTACGAATATCTATGTCATCTTGTGGATGCTACCACGCGCTATTTGGAGCCATTTCAAATAATTGCTCTATTATACGAATCCGGTTTACTACTCAGAGTTATCCGGATTAGTGTCAAAGTTTGCATCGACGTAACCCTTTACGGCGAACTCCTTTTCACCTCCATAATCGAGAAAATTCCTTAGTCCACTAGATACTAAGGATAAGTTCGACCGCTGTCATGTGATCCTTTCCCGGATCGCTATTGTACCCCTTGACCAACTCATGGCAAGGCACACTTCATGTGCGGTACACAGCATAGCATACTGTAGAGCCTACGTCTGAAGCATAGGGGACGACCTTCGTCCTTTCTCTCTCTTCTGCTGTGGTCAGGTCTTGAGTCTTACTCAATACTCACACCTTGTAACACAGCCAAGAACTCCTTCTTTGCTGATCTATTTTTGAACTCTTTCAAAATCATGTCAAGGTGTGCGTTCTTTGAAAGTATCATCGGGCGTCTTGATCTATCTCAATAGATCTTGCTGCCCAATATGTAAGCAGCTTTTATCCAGGTCTTCCTTTGAAAAGCTCCTTTCAAACAACCCTTTATGCTTTCCAGAAATTTTACATCATTTCGGATCAACAATATGTCATTCACATATACTTATCAGAAATGTTGTAGCGCTCCCACTCACTTTATTGTAAATACAAGTTTCTAACAAACTTTGTATAAACCCAAAAACTTTGATCACTCCATCAAAGCGTATATTTTGACTCCGAGATGCTTGCTCTAGTCCATGGAAGGATCGCTGGAGCTAGCATACCTTTTAGCATCCTTAGGATCGACAAAACCTTTCTGATTGTATCACATACAACCTTTCCTTATGAAAACTGGTAAGGAAACTTGTTTTGACATCCATCTGCCAGATTTCATAAATGCAGCTAATGCTAACATGATTCCGACGGACTTAAGCATCGCTACGGATGAGAAAATCTCATCGTAGTCAACTCCTTGAACTTGTGGAAATACTCTTTGCCACAAGTCGAGCTTCATAGATGGTAACATTACCGTCCACGTCCGTCTTCATCTCAAAGTTCCATTTATCTCAATGGCTTGCCGATCATCGGGCAAGTTCACCAAAGTCCATGCTTTGTTCTGATACATGGATCCTATCTCGATTTCATGGCTTCTAACCATTTGTCGGAATATGGGCCCACCATCGCTTCTCCATAGCTCGTAGGTTCAGTATTGTCTAACAACATGATATCTAAGACAGGATTACCGTACCACTCAGGAGTAGTACATATCCTTGTCGACCTACGAGGTTTGGTAGTGACTTGATCCGAAGTTTCATGATCACTATCATAAGCTTCCACTTCAATTGGTGTAGGTGCCACAGGAACAACTTCCTGTGCCCTGCTACACACTAGTTGAAGTGACGGTTCAATAACCTTATCAAGTCTCCACCATCCTCCCACTCAATTCTTTCGAGAGAAACTTTTCCTCGAGAAAGGACTCGTTTCTAGAAGCAATTACTTTTGCTTCCAGATCTGAAATAGGAGGTATACCCAACTGTTTTGGGTATTCTATGAAGATGCATTTATCCGCTTTGGGTTCGAGCTTATCAGCCTGAAACTTTTTCACATAAGCATCGCAGCCCCAAACTTTTAAGAAACGACAACTTAGGTTTCTCTAAACGGTGTCGTCTCAACGGAATTGCGTGGTGCCCTATTTAAAGTGAATGCGGTTGTCTCTAATGCCTAACCCATAAACGATAGTGGTAATTCGATAAGAGACATCATGGTATGCACCATATCCAATAGGGTGCAGTTATGATGTTCGGACACACCATCACACTGTGGTGTTCCAGGCGGTATTAATTGTGAAACACTTTCCACAATGTCTTAATTGTGTGCCAAACTCGTAACTCAGATACTCATCTCTATGATCATATCACAGACATTTTATCCTCTTGTCACGACGATCTTCAACTTCACTCTGAAATTACTTGAACCTTTCAATAATTCAGACTTGTGTTTCATCAAGTAAATACACTCAGCATCTACTCAAATCATCTGTGAAGTAAGAACATAACGATATCCACTGCATGCCTCAGCACTCATTGGACTGCATACATCAAAATGTATTACTTCCAATAAGTTGCTCTCTTGTTCCATCTTACTGAAAACGAGGCCTTTCAGTCATCTTGCCCATGTGGTATGATTTGCATGTCTCAAGTGATTCAAAATCAAGTGAGTCCAAACGATCCATCTGCATGGAGTTTCTTCATGCATATATACCAATAGACATGGTTCGCATGTCTCAATCTTTTCAAAAACGACTGAGTCCAAAGATCCATCTACATGGAGCTTCTTCATGCGTTCTATACCAATATGACTCAAATGGCAGTGCCACAAGTATGTGGTACTATCATTACTATTTTATATCTTTTGGCACGAACATGTGTATCACTGCGATCGAGATTCATTTTAGGTGCAAGACCATTGAAGGTATTATTCAAATAAACAGAGCAACCATTATTCTCCTTAAATGAATAACCGTATTGCGATAAACATAATCCAATCATGCTCAGCGCAAACACCAAATCTCGATAGTAGAGGGAGCATGCGATGCTTGATCACATCAACCTTGGAAACACTTCCAACACACATCGTCATCTCACCTTTAGCCAGTCTCCATTTATTCCGCAGCTTTTATTTCGAGTTACTAACACTTAGCAACCGAACCGGTATCCAATACCCTGGTGCTTCTAGGAGTACTAGTAAAGTACACATTCATATAATGTATATCCAATATACTTCTGTCGATTTTGCCTGCCTTCTCATCTACCAAGTATCTAGGGTAGTCCTGCTTCAGTGACCGTTCCCCTCATTACAGAAGCACTTAGTCTCGGGTTTGGGTTCAACCTTGGGATTCTTCACTAGAGCAGCAAACGACTTGCTGTTTCATGAAGTATCCCTTTTGCCCTTGCCCTTCTTAAACTAGTGGTTTTACTAACCATCAACAATTGATGCTCCTTGATTTCTACTCTCGCGGTGTCAAACATCGCGAATAGCTCAAGGATCATCATAACTATCCCTGATATGTTATAGTTCATCACGAAGCTCTACTAGCTTGGTGGCAGTGACTATGGAGAACTATCACTATCTCATCTGGGAGATTAACTCCCACTCGATTCAAGCGATTGTGGTACTCAGACAATCTGAGCACATGCTCAACGATTGAGCTTTTCTCCCTTAGTTTGCAGGCTTAAGAAACTTGTCAGAGGTCTCATACCTCTTGACGTGGGCACTAGTCTGAAATCCCAATTTCAATCTTCGAAACATCTCATATGTTCTGCGACGTTTCAAAACCGTCTTTGGTGCCACAATTCTAAACCGTTAGCATTACGCACTGAACTATCACGTAGTTATCAAAACGTGTATGTCAGATGTTTCGCAACATCTACAGACGACGCTGAGGTTCAGCACACCGAGCGGTGCATTAAGGACATAAGCCTTCTGTGCAGCAATGAGGACAATCCTCAGTTTACGGACCCAGTCCGCATAATTACTACTACCAACTTTCAACTAAATTCTTCTCTAGGAACATATCTTAACCAGTAGAACTAAAGCGTATGGCATAATTTGCAAAGACCTTTTGACTATGTTCATGATAATGAAGTTCATCTGATTATTGAACTCCCACTCAGATAGAGATCCCTCTAGTCATCTAAGTGATACATGATCCGAGTCAAACTAGGCCGTGTCCGATCATCACGTGAGACGGACTAGTCATCATCGGTGAACATCTCCATGTTGATCGTATCTACTATACGACTCATGTTCGACCTTTCGGTCTCTTGTGTTCCGAGGCCATGTCTGTACATGCTAGGCTCGTCAAGTCAACCTAAGTGTTTTGCATGTGTTCCAAGGCCATGTCTGTACATGCTAGGCTCGTCAACACCCGTTGTATTCGAACGTTAGAATCTATCACACCCGATCATCACGTGCTGCTTCGAAACAACGAACCTTCGCAACGGTGCACAGTTAGGGGGAACACTTTCTTGAAATTATTATAAGGGATCATCTTACTTACTACCGTCATTCTAAGCAAATAAGATGCATAACATGATAAACATCACATGCAATCAAATAGTGACATGATATGGCCAATATCATTTTGCTCCTTTGATCTCCATCTTCGGGGCACCATGATCATCTTCGTCACCGGCATGACACCATGATCTCCATCATTGTGTCTTCATGAAGTTGTCACGCCAACGATTACTTCTACTTCTATGGCTAACGCGCTTAGCAATAAAGTAAAGTAATTTACATGGCGTTATTCAATGACACGCAGGTCATACAAAAAATAAAGACAACTCCTATGGCTCCTGCCGGTTGTCATACTCATCGACATGCAAGTCGTGATTCCTATTACAAGAATATGATCAATCTCATACATCACATATATCATTCATCACATCTTTTGGCCATATCACATCACATAGCACATGCTGCAAAAACAAGTTAGACGTCCTCTAATTGTTGTTGCAAGTTTTTACGTGGCTTGTATAGGTTTCTAGCAAGAACATTTGTTACCTACGTAAGACCACAACGTGATATGCCAATTTCTATTTACCCTTCATAAGGACCCTTTTCATCGAATCCGATCCGACTAAAGTGGGAGAGACAGACACCCGCTAGCCACCTTATGCAACTAGTGCATGTCAGTCGGTGGAACCTGTCTCACGTAAGAGTATGTGTAAGGTCGGTCCGGGCCGCTTCATCCCACAATGCCGCCGAAACAAGATAAGACTAGTAGCGGCAAGAAGAATTGGCAACATCTACGCCCACAACTACTTTGTCTTCTACTCGTGCATAGAAACTACGCATAGACCTAGCTCATGATGCCACTGTTGGGGAACGCAGCAGAAATTCAAAATTTTCTACGCATCACCAAGATCAATCTATGGAGTTTACTAGCAACGAGAGGGAAGGAGTGCATCTACTTACCCTTGTAGATCGCGAGCGGAAGCGTTCAAGAGAACGGGGTTGATGGAGTCGTACTCGTCGTGATCCAAATCACCGATGATCCTAGCGCCGAACGGACAGCACCTCCGCGTTCAACACACGTACGGAGCAGCGACGTCTCCTACTTCTTGATCCAGCAAGGGGGGAGGAGAGCTTGATGGAGATCCAGCAGCACGACGGCGTGGTGGTGGAAGTAGCGGGATTCCAACAGGTCTTCGCCAAGCGCTGCGGGAGGAGGGAGGTGTGTCACGGGAGGGAGAGGGAGGCGCCAGGGCTTAGGTATTGCTGCCCTCCCTTCCCCCCACTATATATAGGGCCAAGGGAGAGGGGGGCGCAGCCTTGGCCCTTCCTCCAAGGAAGGGTGCCGCCAGGGAGGAGTCCTTCCTCCCCAAGGCACCTCGGAGGTGCCTTCCCCCTTTAGGACTCTCCCTTTTTTCTTATCTCTTGGTGCATGGGCCTCTTGGGGCTGGTGCCCTTGGCCCATATAGGCCAAGGCGCACCCCCTACAGCCCATGTGGCCCCCCGGGGCTGGTGGACCCCCTTGGTGGACCCCCGGACCCCTTTCGGCACTCCCGGTACAATACCGATAAAGTGCAAAACTTTTCCGGCGACCAAAATAAGACTTCCCATATATAAATCTTTACCTCCGGACCATTCCGGAACTCCTCGTGACGTCTGGGATCTCATCCGGGACTCCGAACAACTTTCGGGTTACCGCATACTAATATCTCTATAACCCTAGCGTCACCGAACCTTAAGTGTGTAGAGCCTACGGGTTCGGGAGACATGCAGACATGACCGAGACGACTCTCCGGTCAATAACCAACAGCGGGATCTGGATACCCATGTTGGCTCCCACATGCTCCTCGATGATTCATCGGATGAACCACGATGTTGAGGATTCAATCAATCCCGTATACAATCCCCTTTGTCCATCGGTATGTTACTTGCCCGAGATTCGATCGTCGGTATCCCGATACCTTGTTCAATCTTGTTACCGGCAAGTCTCTTTACTCGTTCCGTAACACATCATCCCGTGATCAACTCCTTGGTCACATTGTGCACATTATGATGATGTCCTACCGAGTGGGCCCAGAGATACCTCTCCGTTTACACGGAGTGACAAATCCCAGTCTCGATTCGTGCCAACCCAACAGACACTTTCGGAGATACCTGTAGTGCACCTTTATAGCCACCCAGTTACGTTGTGACGTTTGGTACACCCAAAGCATTCCTACGGTATCCGGGAGTTGCACAATCTCATGGTCTAAGGAAATGTTACTTGACATTAGAAAAGCTCTTATCAAACGAACTACACGATCTTGTGCTAGGCTTAGGATTGGGTCTTGTCCATCACATCATTCTCCTAATGATGTGATCCCGTTATCAACGACATCCAATGTCCATGGTCAGGAAACCGTAACCATCTATTGATCAACGAGCTAGTCAACTAGAGGCTTACTAGGGACATGGTGTTGTCTATGTATCCACACATGTATCTGAGTTTCCTATCAATACAATTCTAGCATGGATAATAAACGATTATCATGAATAAGGAAATGTAATAATAACCAATTTATTATTGCCTCTTGGGCATATTTCCAACACTTCTAACCGCCCTGGCCCACCGAAAACCCATCACCCGCCCCTCGCGCGCTTTCCTTCAGATGCACGTGCCCCTTACCATGTCGCATTCATGCCGGCCCAGAGCACACGGAGGCCGGCATTGATGCCGCGATGTGACCGGAGAGAGGGAGGGTAGCGCTAACCGACGCAACCTCTCGGAATCTGCTGCTTCAATGCGGATGCAAGTTCCCGAGGAACCAAGTCCGGCCGCTGCGCCGCATTGAAGTGGCTAACTGGCCCTTCGCATGGCCTGGCCGCGGCTATTTAAGTCGTGCTCCAGCGCCGTCAACATCCCATCCTCCTCCTCCTCCTCCCCTCCCCGCCCATCTCCCTCCACATATCCGGCGATGGGCAAGTCCTGGGCGTCGGCGCCGGCAGGCGGTTTCGGGGCGGATCATGGCTACGTCGCCCTCGAACTCCGGGGCCGTCGTCCTCATCGGCTGGCGGCTACTCGATGCTGACGGAGATCGTCATCTCCTCCGGCGACGAGGAGGACCAGCAGCCGCCGCCACTCGACTGCTGCTGGCTGCTAAGTTTATATGGATCATTGTACTTTTATTTTTCCCAAAACTTTCCATGATGTTGGATGTCAAACTCCAAGCACTTTTGTCATGCCATTTTCCCCCGTCTACTTGTATTGTGTTTTATTAACCACATGGCAAAACTTTCCATGGGTATTTTATTTGTGGGAAACTGTCGATCTATTCATCTTCAATTATGGCAGTACATGAACACCAGAAATAATAAAAATTACATCCAGATTAATAGGCCACCTAGCGACGACTACAAGCACTGAAGCGAGCCGAGGGCGCGCTGTCGTCACCGCCCCTCCCTTGCCGGAGCCGGGCACAACTTGTTGTAGTAGACAGTCGGGAAGTCATCGTGCTAAGGTCCCATAGGACAAACGCCCCAGAACAGCAAGCGCCGCCGATGAAGAGAATTTTAGATCGGAAGAATCCAACCTGAAGACACACGAACAAAGACCGGATCCGAGCGGATCCACCAAAGACAACCACCGACCAAATCTCGCGAGATCCGCCGGAGACACACCTTCACACGCCCCTCCAACGATGCTAGACACACCATTGGGACGGGGGCTAGGCGGGAAGAACCTTATTCCATCTTCAAGAAGCCGCCGTCGTCTCGTCTTCTTGAGCAGGACACAAACCCTAACAAAACTTGAAGAAGCGTACGAAAACGGAGCCCTCTCGCCGGCAAGGGCCGGGATCCACCGCACACCCATGTCCCTAAGGCGACAGGAGACGTGGGAGATTGGCGGCGCCGCCGATGGGAGGCAGAAACCCTAGCCGCCTTTTTCCGGAGGAGGGACAAACGGAGGAGACGCCCAAACGCGCACTTTCCCGTGGGTAATTTTATCATGCATGATTTTTTTTTATATTGTACTAGACGTTTGCAAATTGTTTTTAATATAAGATGACAATTAATTTTGTACACTCCATGGTAAATACTTACTGCATTTGTCATTTGTTCATTTTCTGTTTTCGTACGCATAGTATTTTTGGGCATTTTTTAAAAAAAATGCAAAGAGAATTGTTTTGGGACAGGAGGCCCAGAAAGGACCTTGCTAGGCCCAGAAAGGACGCGTGTTTCTCGAAAAACAAAAATCTAGTTTGACGCGTACGTGTACGCGTCTCGAATTTCTCCTGTCCGAGTTCTCGATCCCGGACCCGACTCTCCCTCAGCCACGCCGGCCTTGTGCGGCATCACCAGGACGGGAGGACCACACTAGAGCCGAGCGCGAGCGGGCGAGTTCCAAGCAGTAAGCAAGGAGAGCACGTACGCGGCAACCGGGTCGACCGAAGGCAGCATGGAGAGGAGTGCGACGAGGCACGGCGTCGTATCGCCGGGATCAAATCCCGGCTGGCCGAGCTAAGGACCGTCGCCGACGACCTTGAGCGGGACGCGATGGCCGAGGACCGGCCCTTCCACGACGTCCCGCCTCGCCTCCTGGAGCTGCAGGGACGGACAGAGGACGTCTCCGACACGCTGCAGGATCTCCGGCCGTCCATGGACCGCATCGCCGCCGTGGGCCAAGCGTGCAGGGAGGAGGAGAATCTCTGGCGTCGCCCAACGCCCGCGCCGCCACCTGATCGATCGATGGATACCCGCATGTTTGGCAGTTTGGGTGCAGTGTGCCCAACGTTTCCTGAATCGTAATGATGTGTGTGTGTGTGTGTGTGTGTGTGTGTGTGTGAGAAATGTCCCTTGGCAATGATGAAATCAAATGCTTATATTGAAATTGATCGATCGTCTCTTCGAATTTACTAACTCGATGAAAATATGTGTTCATCTTTTTAATTAACTCGCTCAACCGTTGGACGAAAATATGTGTTCATCTTTTCAATTAACTCGCTCAGCTGTTGTGCCTCCCCTCCCTGTCCTTCTACCTTTTCTTTCTTCCATCCTCCCATGCTTCTCCTCATTCTCTCCTCAAGTTTATGTGCCTCGACGGTCAATGTGGGGAATCGGCATCCAGTCAGACATCCATCTAAGCACAGGGCGTTCATGTTGCATGTTCATTGTGTAAACCAATGTTTTGTTAAGAAAATTATAAAGATTCACCGGAAATACAAAATACCTCAAACATAATAAAAATTATATCGAGGTTCATGGACCACCGAACGATCATTACCGTCACCAGAACAAGCCGCTGACGCGCCGCTTTTGTCGCTCCCATACCGGAGCCGGCCTGACCTTATCGATGACAGCCATGAAGTTTTCGTGCGCGTGCCCCTAAGGACCAGTGCCCTGGACCCGCAGTCACCGTCGTTGAATCCTTGAATCGATCTGAAGAACCTGACACCAAGTATCGCCGTTGTGTGCGCATGACGAGAAACCCTAACATCGCCGCCTCGAGGAGCTGGCATGAATCTACATCGAAGCGCTGTCTAATTTGTCCCAACGGACGAACTTGAGGAAGATCGTAGTACGAAAGATTGACTCGAAGAAAAAGCGCCGCCATCCATCCAAACGCTGCCCTTGCGAGGACTAAAACCCTACTAATCTACTAGCTGAATCCAAGGCACCAGAAATCCTCTCCCCCGCCACCGGCTGCCGGAGCAGCACACAGAGGGGAGGCGACTGCACGGGCTCACCAGTGAAGAACGAGGGGAGGAAGGCTTTCCCTAATCGCCTTGTGAGAGGGAAAAGAAAAGAGCTAACTGTTCGTGTGGCATACTACTCCATATATTATATATTTTTAGTGTAAACCAACATTGGAGAAGAGCATCTGAAGCCGGCTCCCCGAACCCCCTCTATACGCTCAGGCGGACAACTTATCACTAAGCGGTCAAAAAAATCCGACATGGACGAGCTCCTAATACCGGATTTAAAGGTCCGGTCTGACTGGCACCTCATTCCAGCTAAAATCTAGGCCAAACATGAGGACGCGAGGACACGTCCGCCACATCAGACCCGACAGGCAGGACCCACTGCAAATTGCACCAAATCTTCCATCGACCTCCTGAACCAGCCATTTTCCTCTCCTCTCTTCTCCCTCGTCCGCGCCGGCCCGACCATAGCTCCACCGCCGTATTGTTCCTGTAGCGCCACCAGCACTGACAGAACACTCCTCCTCTCCACCCTTGCCGCCGCGGTACACATTGTCCGGCCAGTTTTTTGTGATTATTTTGTAGGCGAAGTGGTGGATTTGAATAGTTCGTCGGACGAGGAGGATCGAAACCCAAAAGACAAACTCAAAGAAGAAGTGTCGCCATCCGTTCGAACACCACACCTGCGAGGACTAAAAAACACTAATCTAAACTACTAAACAGAGTGGAGGCATCGGATGACCCTCCTCGCCACCGGCTGCCGAAGCGACATGCAAAAGGGAGGTAAATCCACGGGCTCATTGGTGAATTCTGGAGATACCCTAATGAATTTAATTTGGCATGTGGCTGTGTTGCAAGCATGACACATGTATCGCTGACCAACTTGATGATCACAAAGTAAATGTCAAAAGATGCTGTCTACTTACATTTTTCTTATGTATAACAGGAATGGGATGGTAATTAGCGGTCCATATATCAAAGAAAGTATATTTGTTTCGCCGACAAGCTACAGTTTGGTTCAAAACAAATCCGGCAAAATTCTAAAAACAAACCCGGCCAAAAGGAAAATCTGTCCACGTCTGCAGGGGTGTGTGAGGAGCAGGCGACGACACTCTTTTTTAAAGAGTGGCATTCTATGTCTAATATCTCCATCGAAGTATGGAGGTCAGAATAAATAGAATAATGATCAATAAAAACAGAGAAAAATAATCTTTTAGCTGGATATGGGGTGGATGTAGCAAGTAGATCAAGGCAGTGGATGTGATTCAATTCCCCTTCGTTCGCCCATCGTGTTCGTTACGGTGGGGTTCGTCTTTTTCCGGCCAGGGGCCGATCCCGATCCGTCACGTACGTGATCGACTCACCAAGCTAGTAGTTTCTCTCTCACGCACGTACGTACGCGTCTCGGATTTCTCCTGTTAGAGTTCTCGGTCCCGGATCCGACCCGCGCCCAGCCAGGGCGTGATTATATACACCACAATATACGCCGGCCTTGTGCTGCATCGCCAGGACCAGACTCGAGCCGAGCGAGCGACTTCCAAGTAGACGAGAACTAAACTGAGCACGAGTACGCGCGAACCGGATCCGATCGAAGCTAGCATGGAGAGGGAGATCCTGCTGGCCACAATAGAGGAGTGCATCGAGGCACGGCGTCGTCTCGCCGAGATCAGGTCCCAGCTGGCCGAGGGGGTGGAACAAGACATGATGGTCGAGGACCGGCCCTTCCACGACGTCCCGCCTCGCCTCCTGGAGATTGAGCGACTGATGGAAGGCATCGCCGACACGGTGGAGGACCTCCTGCCGTCCTTCGACCGCGTCGTCGCCGTGGGCAAAGCGTGCACGGAGGAGGAGAATTCTCTGGCGCCGCCCAGCGATGGCGCCGCCACATGATCGATCGACGATCAATTCCGCATCGATCGATGGTTGCGCACATGTTTGGGCGCGGTGTGCCCACCGTTTTTTTTTTGGGTCGTCATGATGTGTGTGTGTGTGTCTGTCAATGTCCCTTTTTTTTGGTGGATGATGTCTGTCAATGTCCCGTTGCAATGATGAAATCAAATGCTTACATTGCAAGTTCATCGATCTTTTTGAATTTACTAAGTCAACGACAATATGTTACCTGTTCAGCTGTAAACCAACGTTGTGATGTGTTCTACCATGTCGGGTTGCATGCATCACTTTGATGCAGAGGCCGGAGGTAATCCTTCTTTTCTTTTTAAAAAATGTCCGCCTCTAATACCTCGTACCTGTTGGTGTTGTATTTTGATTTATTTATTTGTCGATGGTGAGCCTTGGCCAAGTGAAAAAAAGCTACGGTTCGTTTAAGCAATTCTAAAAGCAAGCAGTGCATACATTAAACATTGCATTTTATTTTAAGTACAGAGTTGCAAAGTCCAAATGCTATCGAACTGCATAATGAAATGATAAATTTGGTTACATTAGTTTTCTTGCAGAGTTAGGCAATTTTAGTGATCGCATCGTTTGGAAAGTTAGAGACTGAATTTTGTAAAGTGCTAATTTAATAATTATCGTGATTTTTCATCCGTTTCTAATATATGAGTCCACTAATAGACATCGTTTTGCCAAAAATGTGCCTTTCAACGAATAGACATCTTTTCATAAAGGGATATGTCTTTACACAAAGAGACATCCTTTCACCAGGAGAGGTGTTTTTAACCAAAGAATATGACATTTTGTAGGCCCTAACTGCCAATATCTAAAGGAGTTGATTGGTCCTTGATAATCCAGGGACTCTTCTTTTTCGACTGCTGTGGCTTAACGTGGATACCGCATTAGAAGCCAGCTTTAGAAGGAAAAAAAAAAGATAAATTCTCAAAGCAACGTATGGCTATTATTTATCTAGTTTCATAGAATGGGCGGGCAACGACTAGTGAGAGGAAGATACACGATATAACATTCCAAGTGGAGGCACATCAGCCAACCTTGACTTCCATTTTATCAAGTTTTATCGAATGGCATAAGCAAAAGAAGCTCACTACATCGTCGATATCACCAGGGAGACAGTAAGACTTTAGCGTTATGACATAGCCATAGTATCAATCATATAAGACTTTACTGTTCCTGAAATGTCAATTTTTAGCGTGAATATTGGATGCACCTACAGTTTTAACGTGAATATTGTTCATCGAATGGCATTGGCGGCACTCGGTAATGGCGCCGGTGAGATCATCTTCGACATAGCCATAGTATCAATCATATAAGACTTTACTGTTCCTGAAATGTCAATTTTTAGCTTTTCTTTTGTCAGAATGCTCGTCTTTAGTTGTGTGCATCCAAACTATGCACAGCTGAATATTGTTCAACATGCTATGTATCCGCGTAATGCTATATTTTGAGTTAATATCAACACTCTTTATCAAAAAGTTAGCGAAGGGTCACCAGAATATTGTTTTGGATGAGCCCTCCTGATTTCCTTATTACTGTAATTGTGTATGATGTAACAATTATGTAAATTAATATACACAGCCATAATGGTATTCCCTAAAAAATCATTAAGAGAGGAAGAGTGGAAATGATCTTGTTGGATCTAGAATGTAAGAGCATCGACAGTTTGGTGCCTCAAACCGGCCTCAAACACCCGGGAGGACAGCCCGGTCATTGACCGTTCAAAAAAAAAAGCCGTACCTAGACAGACTCCTCATGCCAGCCTCAATCACCCGGGCAGACCGGTACTCCTTATATCCAGCCAAAATCTGGGGCGGATATGGAGAGGCCCGGGCGCATCCGCCACGTCGGATCCAGCCCACGTTGCCCACCTGACCCCACATATATTCGTCCCCATCCTCTTCTCGGACCAACGTCCAGCCACTCCACTCCACTCCGTCACTAAGCCCCCGTCCGGAGATCTTCGGTCTTCTCCGGCATGGTGGGCAGCAGATCCGAGTCCTTCATGACCTGATCTGCGAACTGGGACCTCTGCCCCACTCGGGCCCGAGCGCGTCTGCGGGCGTTTGAGGGATAAGATTTGTTGTATTCGACTGTAGGTGCTTTAATCTAAATCTATACCTGCTAATAAAGGATGTGTTTCTTTGATTTTTTTTAATTCATTCACCATATAGAATTATTCTCTCCCCTATATATCTGATGTGGTACCAAAATATTTGTTCGTCCATGCATAAAGAAATTTTCGGGCTAGGCCTTTAAACCGTGCTATCAAGGGGCCTGCTCTGCTTCTTTTCTCTTTCTTCTATTGGGCCACAGAGAGTCAGAACCTACGTGGGCCAAGGGTCCTGCTCCGCATCTTTTTTTTCCTTCCAACTGGACTGCGGGGAAAAAATGCCACCCTTGTGGGATTTGGATCTCCCCAACAAAATGTGGATCATTTCTTCCTCCCAAATTTTGATACATCCTCCGTCCGTTGTCCCAATTAAATTATGTTGCGTAAATTATTATTAGAAAACCTGATATTCCAAAGTTATGCTCATAACTTAATGTGAAAAATTATCGGGAGTAACAAAAATCTATTTAAACGTTTGGCGTGAAAAGTTTTCTGCGTAACATTGGCCTTGTTGCTTAAATTAAAATTTACAAAAAACAAAGAATGTTCTACTAATTGATCAACATAACCTGCATAACAATGCTTAAAAGATATAACTCACCAAAAGTTACAAATATTCACTATGACTTATACTATAAAATAAAAGGAAGATTTGTGCATAACTTATGCATTAAAATTATGAAAAATACCATATATAGAAGATGCATGCATGCATCTTCATCGCCTTATTTTCCAATCAATAGGAATACAGTGCCATGGCATGCATGCACGTTGAAAAATATAGTATTTTCCCCTGTCTCAAAATATATGATGTCTTTTATACTCCTTTTGTATCAAAAAACGTCATACATTTTTTTTGAAAAACCCCATCATGTATTAATTAACTTAAAATGTTCGTCCAATCATTCGTAACAAACTTCGTCACGCAGGGCGGAACGGAATGAAAAAGAAAACCATCAGATCTATTATCAAAAGTAAATTTTGCAATCTCATGGGCCACCATACTAGCCCTCCTGTTGATCTTAGAAATCTGTAATTCACCATCAGCTTTGAGACATCTATGGCTCCCTTCTTTAGATCAACAAGGGATGATCTGTCCAAATAAGCTCTTTCAAAACGGAGCCCGCAAATGAACAATCAATTTCCAAAATGACGGGCATGTCTAGTGTCATACCAATATATAGGCCGGACAGGGACGCTCTAAGTTCCGCTTCCTCGACGCTATAGCAAGCACCATATAATCCCAGGAGGAAAGAATCACTCGTCCACAGTGATTTCTTACAACCACCCCTACGCTCGCAGCTTGAATGGTCTCCACAAAACTTGCGTCGACATTAATCTTATTGAAGTCTGGGGTGGGTGGCCTCCAAGGAACAACCTTCCTCTCAATGTTAGTGGTTGGCTGAAGTTCCAGCTCCACTTGCTTCCCTTTACTCCATATCTCCACCTGCATTTTAGAATGACAAGACGAGAAAGATGCCCAATAATTTTCTATAAAACTCACCGAGGCTGAGATGGATTCCATTCCCCTACCAAAGATCAAATCATTCCTCAAGTGCCAAGCTCTCCAGAACATGAATATAGTTTGCTCGCATACAGGCGAAGTTAATTTGTCCAATAAAATAAGAAACCAGTCCGGCCCAGAAAATTCCACATATTGAGCAGGTACCTAGAGTAGCTTGATGATGTTTAACCCTATTGAGTTGAAGTGCCAAACTATTAGAAGCAGCCCTCCAGGCAAAAATTCTAACTTTCCGGGGGACATTAGCATTCCAAATAATATTCCAGAGCCTCTTATCTCCGTTTATGGCATCACTGGAATTGCCAGCATCAATCCTCGGTTCCTTAAGATTTAGTACCAGTCTATACACACCCTTCACCGAGAACAAGCCACTTTTCTTGTAGTGCCAAGCAATAATATCTCCCTCACCCACTCGGGTAGGAATAAAGTAAGCAGCAAGTGATCGACTAGGTGGCGACCATGGGCACAACCTTGAGAGGCACATCCATAAGGAGGATATCATTGCTTGTATACCTCTCGGTCACGTCCACCTGGTCAATGCTGGGCACAGCCTCCGGCCGGTGCCCAGCGGGATAAACTTGACCTCCTTCCCCCACATGTCGAGCTCCGTCTTCCCTAGGAAACGCTCCGGCATGAACTCCTCAGGCTTCTCCCATGTCGCCGGGTCGCGCATGATGGACCATGAGTTGAAGATTATGGCTGCGCCCTTGGGCACGGCGTATCCGCCTATCTCCATGCCCTCCTCCACCACCAGGTGTGGCAACAACAAAGGCGCCACGGGTTGCAGCCGCATCGACTCCTTCACCGCGGCCTGCAGGTATGGCAGCTTCACCACGTCCGCCTCTGTTATCATCCTCTCCTGGTCCCTCAACTTGTCCTGTCCATCAAGGGAGAAGAGCGTGTCCGTGGAGTGAATTGCAGAAAACATCGACATTGAAGGCTAGGTTTGCAGGAATCACAATTCTACAGTTTTGTGCCCAAAACCACTAATTCTGGCTAATTTTTTGCAAAAAACACTAGTCGCCGGCTTAGGACATTTTGAGCACGATTATGACAGGGGGTCCCGCTGGACAGGGCGACATGGCACAATATAACAGATCACAAATAGAAAAAAAAATAGCATGGACTAAATTGTAAAAGGATCAAAGAGCATAAGGTTCGTGCAGTAAAGAAAAAGGACAAAATCTAGCATCGTCTTCCTGCTGCCTAGCCGCCAAGCTCGGCCCCGGCGTGCACATCCAGTCTGCTCCCGGCGTCCAGCCGCGCCTCCGACGTCCACCGGCGAGTACCCGGACCCGTCGCTGCCTCCAAGTCCTTCGCCGCACGTCGCTGCCTCCAAGTCCTTCGCCGCGGACCTGTCGCTGCGCGCCGCCGCCGCCCCGCAAGTTCCGCGGTGGCTGCGTGTTGACCATGGAGTTCAACGCCTCCGCGCGCAAAAGCTCGTTGGTGCCAAGTTCTTCCGCAAGGAGCTCGTTTCCTCCTCCTCCTCGCTCCCTGGCGTCAGCGCCGGCCTCTCCCACTCCCCGCTCCTTGGCCCGCGTTGGCGTGGTGACTGGTGAGGGAGGGCGCCTCGCCGCGGCCGGAGCTCAAGCCGCCGCCGCGCTTGCTGCTCACCTGCATTGGCGTCGGCGAGGTGACGGGGAGGCACACCGGATGGAGCAGCCGTTGCGCCGGCCACGTAGGGGCGCGAGTAGCTATGCCCGCCGCACGGGCGCGAGCAGCAATGGCGTCGGCGACGCTCAACGCCCATCCCGACCTCATGCCACGTTTCCCCCGGCTCTCAATGGTGGCAGCCTGGAGAGGGAGTGGCCGGCGGAGTCCACCACTGGACCAGTGGGAGACGTTGGTCACGGAGGACCTGATTGCTTTTTTTGCAGGGGTTCTTTTGCAAATCACGAATGTATCGGGGTGTAATTAGCCTTTTTCTTTGCCACGTCGCCCTGTCAAGTGGGACCCCACTGTCATAATCGTGCTCAAAACCTCCTAAGCCGATGACTAGTGTTTTTTGCAAAAAATTAGCCTCGGAATTAGTGGTTTTCGGCACAAAACTGTAGAATTGTGATTCCTACAAACCTAGCCTTCAATGTCGATGTTTTTTGCAATTCACTCGTGTCCGTGAGCAGGTAGAACATGCCGTGGTACAGAACGTGGCCGATTTCGACCTCCTGCCTGGCGCAGCGGTGGAAGGCGTCCGACATGTGGTGCACGGCACGCTCCCGAGCGCCCTGCGCCGTCGCGAGGCTGCATGGCAACAAGATGTGTGTGGCGGCCACTATAGCTTTTCTACAGAACATCCCTGCTGTCCAAATTTACATCGTGTTGTATCGTCAAGAAGCAAGATTTGACATTGTAAAGATGAGGTCGTTCTCTTTGAGTGAATAATTTCGCTGGAGACATGTTATTTGTTGTTGAAGTGGTTAGTTTGGATATTTTCTTCTATAAGTTAATAATGTGTGGAACATCGTTGTTGAGAAGAGGCGATCCGGTGGTATAGTGTTTTCAATTGCCTTTTTTGAAGTTTGTATCACCGTGCAATCGGTAATATTTCTGTATTCACAGAGAGTAGAGGTGGCTACTGCAGAAGTCCTATTTCATATCTACTGTAATTGTTAGCCGGAGGTTTAATTTGAAATGGGCATTAAGTGTTGTGAGATCCCTCCGCCTAAATCCATACCATTCATCTCCAATTCAGTGGCCCAGGATGCATTTTTCTGTTTTTGCACATGGAGCTCAGATTCATCACCGGGCACAGAAACATCTTATTAAAGGTTACATGGTGAATTCAGGATACTTTGCGCCTTAAAAATCCAGGATGTATGGAGCAATCGGCAGGAAATATCAAACGAGAAGCTTTACTTGTTGTCAATTAAATTAAAACTATGAAGTACCCCAGCAAACTATGTAGCTGAAGATTCCGTAATCCACATTTCACAGTTAATAGTGATCAAATTAGCCACTGAACGGCCAGAGGACCGTAGGATGCGTGAACAGATGCTTGGGCATATGTCACAATGTAACTTGAGTTGAAAGTGTACAATCAGCTGGAATTAATCATCAAATTAGCTGGACTGTTTTGCTAGTTGTCAATCAAATTAAAACTAGGAAGTTCCCCAGCAAACCAAGCAGATGCAGTTGAAGGTCCCATGATCCAGATCCCACTGAAGAAACACCAATCAGAATCAATCCCACAACCAACAAACCAGAATCATATTCAGTGAAGATGACACTAATTGGAGACATGAGAAAGGTAGAGTGTTCAAGGCAAACTGTTTGTTCAAGCTACCAGTTCAGAACCTTCAACTGTGCATTATTTTAGTTCATAGCAACAATTCCTAACCTCTCTCGGCATATCGGCTCATCGACATTATCCAACTACAAATTCAGGAGGCCACTACTTGTAAGTGTAACACAATAATAAATAAGAGAGCCGGCAAATTAGTTGTGATCTTTCTTTATCACCAAATTTCAAAGTCTGCGTATGCCAAAAACTAATTCTGTGCCATAAGATGAACCTAAAGAACTTACCACAAAAATACATAAATTAACAAACCAAGTGCAATCATCGAGAACAGTATGTAGAATGGTAGTCTAACAAATCCAAGCATGACCCCAAAGCAATTCAAGTATATATGGAGATAATCAGAGTACATGCAACCTTTACTTCTCCTGTAAGGTGATAAATTTGCAAGCTGAAGGCCAAAATTTGATTATCTATTATACAAACGTTGAGTACGACCCCCGTTTGAGACCAAAGGATCTTCCATCATTTACTTCTAGCCTTTTGTATATTCACTGGGAGCAAAAAATGAGATCAGATTCCATCAAAATCGCATGCAAGTTAGCAGGCGCCATAAACCAATTAACCAAGTAATATGCTTCAGGAAAGTTAAAAGATCCAGATGTGCACACTAACTCCAAGCTGCACCAAAGAGGATGAAGCCACTGAATGCCAGTTCAAACTGAAAGCTGCCACAAAGACTAAATCATCAAGTAATATGCATCAGAAGTCAAAACCATCGGGGAAGCAGACACAGTCGTCTGATGGCTTCACCAAGTCCCTACACCAACTAACGTTTTGCTATACTTTCCAACCCTACAATCTTGCACTAACACCTCCAACACTGCAAATGCACGAACAACCCATACTTCAACAATTCTTCAGAAAAAGTCAGGCATTATTATGAAGTCTAGGTAGAGAGTACTAAGATTTTGAGGAGGTAGGAAACTCTTCCATCCAGAAGCCCTGAACTCTGCGGATCAATTCGAATACTCAGACTAACAACTCAGGAAACTGGTTTTCTAACCGACAAAATAGAAAAATACAAAATTAGGTCTCCAAAGAGATTTTCACATAGCATGACACACTCTAATCTTATATGCTCTGAAACTTGATGATATGGTGAAATAAGACCGTTCACTTAGGAGACTTGATTGCACACACTAATTTGCTAAAGTTTATATGCTTGGAAGAGAAAAAATGTATTACAAATGGATATAAAACCAAAGTATCAATGAGCGCGCCTCATCCTTCCCACCGGGAAGCTCTATTTATGAGCATCATATAGACTATTTGCACTTGGCAGCAAGGCATGCTAATAGGCATACAAAAAGTTAACCTGTACATGATGTTTATCTCTTATCATAACTATCTTTGTAAAGGAAAAAATGCAGAATAACCAAATGTCATCTATGGAATAAAAGCTTAGTATCGTTATTTAAAATAGTACATCATAAATCACCTATCATATTATCATTTTTTTACCAAATCTTAGTTCCATTGTCTACCATAATAAATCATCACAAATAGTCGATCCTCTCATCAAGATGCAGCTCAACCCGTGCCTTTGCCATGGCTGAAAAGTACCAAATGCATCCTAATAAGTTACCTAGAGATAAATTTTCTTGCATGTATTCTAAATGCCTATTGCTGGCCCTGTTCTTTAGCAGGCACTGGGAGTAGCCGCGGCCACCATAAAAAAATTAACTATCACAGATCTGTCTTGAAAACACATGCCCAACTAAAATATAAAAAGCAGGGAGGTAAAATATTCTGGGTGCATGATGGACGGGCAACATGAGCTAAATTTTATTATCTCATTTTAAGTGTAAAGCATGGATTGCACAATTGCACACAGAAATTAGGGAGACATATGTCTAGAGCAGGGTCAGTACGGACCTTCGGATGAACACCACCGAGCATCAAATAGAGGCAGAAAGAAATCCATGGTATGTCAAAAAATTCAGTTGCTAGTTTGCTACTACACCATGCTTCATCACACACGTACTACCACACATCAAATGTCTACGGTACAATTAAGAAGATAGTTAAACTGGCAGATCAGGTGGAATGCATGGTGCAAATTTGAATTTTTGGACAACCATTCGGTTATATAGTTTACTTGCAGTATAATGCCTTGCCTAAACAGTACTTCATAGATTATAATATGTCAATTTTGAGGTAAGGGGACCACGTGGCAAGCAAGATGTCATGGACCAAATTTGAGGAATAGTCTGCTCACACTTCAGTGGACAACCGACGAAGTAGAGTGATAATAAGTGGGTGCTTACTCGATCGAGCATCCAGAGCTTCGCCTAGTTTTTTTTCCCTAGCAGACATCAGTTCCCTTCTCCTTGGAGGTTGAAGGACCCCTTTGAAGGCAGTGTCGAAGACAACCATGCCATTCTAGCAAGGCCAACAATAGTACCTTAAACTGATCTACCAGCAAACTTTTGGTCAAACAAATGAGAACCAATCCTAATTCCTGGTATTGATTGCACCTGATGTGTCTCCAAGCTGCATTTGATGTATGCTGCAGCGGTCTGCTTCCTAAGTTCCTCACCCTGAACAAAGGGGAGGATGACATATAAATCATCTCTTTGTGCCACTGATTGTTGAAAAGAAGTTGAAAGAGAGAAAACAAACATGTGCAGTTGTTGTTGCTGAAACACCAAGATGGTCTGCAAAGTAGGCACAGTGGTGGCTTACTTCAGCTTTATTTCAAAGAATGTACACCAGCCATCTTACTCACTGGTCCCCAACATTGCCGCATGCCACCCTTCGAGAAGACAGTAGACGGGTGATTCTTCAACTGAAGATGAAGAAATGAAGGAAGAGCGGAAATTTACCTAAGGCATTGGACACACACCATTCATGGATGGAGCCTGGAGGAACCCTCTTCTCCACATCTCTCAACCCGCAGCTACCATTGCTACCTCGCGCTGTGCAACCGAGCAACATATGAAAGAATGGCTCCAGTGGACAACCGAACAACACATGGGACGCAAAACTGGGCATACAGAAAATAGTTAATTTAGCCAGGACAAATTAGAGCAGTACAAAAAACCATATCCAAGTGGATACTTTTATTTTCAGCACTTTGTTTGTCCCTTTAATTTTCTCTGATGCCTTGTTAGCAAGGGCTGCACATAAGGATAGTTGCAAACACGGGGCACTCCAAAATGGTATTACTGCACCAGAAGTACCCCCCGCCACATACATCTCGTGCCAGCAGCTGCAAGATCGAAATCCATATAAAATTATCTAACATTCTCAATACATCAAGAACAGCTCCAGGATTTGTAACCAAAGATCAACGAAGGAGCTTATAGGGCCCATATCAAATAGATTGATTATTGTAGCCAGCAGTCAAAATCGAGCAAGCAGCATCTAACTGAGCGCAAACATCATCTCTCAGTTCAGTGAATAAAGCTACAGAACTGGTACATAGAATGATTAAGGAGTGAGCTCGCCAGGTTATGTGGCATGAGTTTGGTGAGATCAGATGATAATGACATGCAGGGGAAAAAGTGATGACAATAAATTTCAGTTCATTGGAGCTAAATTTCAGAAAAAGATGAAATAGTTGAGTAAAACACTAAGCACAAAATCTTCGCCTCAGCCTGCTTGGATTTTTGTCAAACACATAGCAGGCATAGATAAAACAGAATCCACAGAAATAAAGCTAAGAATTTGTGGGGATCAAATCAAGAGAGAGACGACTGTGGGTACCTGTGAGGCTGCAACAGGGCATATGTTCCATGTGAGCTTAGCTGCAGCGGCCGCCTGTGTGCTCCTGTTGTTGAGCTTACAGCAGTTAAACTAGCAGCATTTTGTGGCGGCGCAACTTGAATTAGGACAACACAAAGCAGGGCTACAAAATAAACATTTGAACTTGAATTACAATAGATCATAGCAGGTCAGCGAAAATGAATAAATGTACCTGTGGGCAAGAGACAACGAGAACGTAACGATTTTAACTGATTCCAACTCACTGCCAGCATGGTCTGGGCTTAAATTAAATCTGCAATCACAGGGAGGGCAGAAGCAAATAACCTAAATCAAAAACAAGAACAAGTAGCTACATGAAATAAAAATAAGTAGTAAGAGTAAAAACTGGAGCGTAGTCTTTTTTGCTTGTAGGATGCGACATTAGTTTGAATCTCCATTGTTGCACCTTTGCAGATAAATCTGGATTCAAAATATTGCCCAGTAAGATAATTTTAAAGGATGACAAAGTTACGATGAACTGGAAAATAGTATATTTAGAAAAGCTGCAACTCAGGAGCAGGTTGTACTTGAATTCGTCAACTACGACCTGCAACGAGCAAGATACCTTTCAATAAGTTAGTGAAGCTCAACTAAAGCATGTGTCAAACAAAGAGGAGGTAAAGGGTAAATAAGCCTGTCTCAGTTGGGGTAGGGATGACGGGTTACAACACTAGTTCCAAAATGCAATTATCCAAGCCGGTATCTGCAATAGTTGAGAATTACCGACCAAGGATAGGGAAAACCTTCTGCAACAGTTGAGAATTACCGACCTAGGATAGAGAAAACCTAATGTCTGGGGAGTTTAATAGTTGAATAAGAAAGTTTATTAAAGATCTATTTATCCACCAATATAATATCACTTCATAAGTACTACCCTCCTCCTACTACTACAACTAAAGAAGCACAAACACATAATAAAAGCAAGATAAGGTGCTCCAACAAGGCTCATACCATTGAAATTGTCATCTACTCTAATTAATCCAAATCATCCTCCCATGCTGATCTTGTACTCGTAACATTCTTGGGAGGCTAGCAAAATCATCAAAGTCTAGCAATTATGATCCGTTTGTGTCGTCTCCATGCTCATATCCATATGGGGCACATACAAGCTACTAAGGTTAGGTCAAAATATCACAAATACATGTGCTGAAGTTATCTCCAACCTAGAATCCAATAGTCCACCAATACCGCATTGATGCTAATCATACTATACTTATATAAATCCAATAAATCTCAGGTTGATCATGCTCCACCCTAAACTTCTCTAGTTTCAAGCTCATGTCAAAATAACACAAATCCAAGTGCCCAATCTCAAGTTTAACTATGACCTAGAATCCAAGCAGATATATCAATGAACCTAGCACAAACAACATTTATATTACTCCAATATCTTTGTTTCTTCCTATTAATTCATTCCAAGATGATGTAATAGTCCATCAATTTTCACAATCATGTTGATCATATTACACTCATATAAATCCAATATATCTCTGATTGATCATACTACACCCTAAAGTTCTCCAGTTTCAATCTCTAAAGGTGTGAATCTAGTACAAATCGTAACTACGATCCAACCATCTTCCCACTTTCCCCAATCGCCACCCCCTTGATGCTTAGTTCCAAGTGTAATGAATGACGGCAATGACGGTCCGCTCCCAACAAGGTTTTCATCCCTTCCGCTATACCTCATGTGCAATTCGCTCCCTGCCAGTCCAACCGGGCATCCTTTGCCTGGCTTCGGGTTGCTATGTGCGATGACTCAATCCCACATTTCGTGTTCCCCTGCTGGGCGCCGCCATAGCCACACAGGCAGTCGGCACCGCAATGGCTAACCCACGAAACACAGCCGAGAGCACGGCGTTACCTACCGCCAAGGCCAAGGACGCACGGCGGGAGAACGTGTGATGTCGGATCAAGTTAGTGGCACGGAACCCGCAAATAGGGAAGGACACCAAGAAGAAATTGGCGGTAATTGAACAACGCACGGGAGGTGTGGGAGGGGATGAAAACCCTTATAGCCACATCGGGCTTTGTGCCAAGCCATTGCGGCAATGTTGATCTTCAGGCGATCGAGTAAAGCTTCTCATCTGCTTTCTCATCGCTCCTCTAAACCTACCTCAGCCTCAACTGGATTACTATAGATCCAAAAATTATAAGTTATTTATCCGCCGAATTTTTTTTCAAGATCACAATCATCTAAGTAAATCCGAACTGTTCCAAGGTTATTAAAGATCTACTTATTCACCAATATAATATCACTTCATAAGTACTACCCTTCTGCTATTGCATCTAAAGGAGCACAAACACATAATAAAAGATCAGCTGCTCCAACAAGGCTCATACCACTGAAGTTGTCATCCATTCTAATTAATCGAAACCATCCTCCCATGATGATCTTGTACTCGTAACATTCTTGGTGAGGGCTAGCAAAATCATCAAAATCTACCAACTATGATCCGTTTGTATCATCTTCATGCTCATGTCCATATGGGGCACATACAAGCTACTAAGCTTAGGTAAAATTATCACAAATCCAAGTGTTGAAGTTATCTCAAACCTATAATCACACTAGTAATATCCAAGATGATCCAATAGTCCACCAATACCACATTCATGCTAGTCATACTATACCTATATAAATCCAATATATCCCATGTTGATCATGCTACACCCTAAAGTTCTCCAGTTTCAAGCGCATGTGAAAATATCACAAATACAAGTTCCCAATCTCAAGTTTAATTCCGACCTAGAATCCAAGCAGATATGTCACTGAACCTAACACAAACAACATTTCTATTACTCCAATATCTTTGTTTTGTTCCTACTAATTCAATCCATGATGATGTAATAGTCCATCAATTTTCACAATTATGCTGATCATATTACACATATAAATCCAATATATCTCCGATTGATCATACTACACCCTAAAGTTCTCCAATTTCAATATCTAACATTGTGCATCTAGTACAAGCATAACTATGACCCAACCAAGCCCACTATCATGGTTATCTAAGTCCAGTATAAAGCAAGCTTCCACTGGATGACTATATATCCAAAAATTATAAGTTATTTATCCACCAGATGTTTTTCAAGATCACAATCACCTAAGTAAATCCAAACTGTTCCAAGGTTATTAAAGATCTATTTATCCACCAATATAATATCACTTCATAAGTACCACCCTCCTCCTCCTACTACATCTAAAGAAGCACAAACACATAATAAAAGCAACATCAGGTGCTCCAACAAGGCTCATACCATTGAAATTGTCATCTATTCTAATTAAGCCAAATCATCCTCCCATGCGGATCTTGTATTCGTAACATTCTTGGGGAGGCTAGCAAAATCATCAAAGTCTACCAACTATGATCCTTTTGTCTGATCTCCATGCTCATATCCATATGGGGCACATACAAGCTACTAAGGTTAGGTCAAAATATCACAAATCCATGTGCTAAAGTTAGCTCCAACCTAGAATCCAACTAGTAATATAAAAAATAATCCAATAGTCCACCAGTACCGCATTGATGCTAATCATACTATACTTATATAAATCCAATACATCTCAGGTTGATCATGCTACACCCTAAACATCTCTTGTTTCAAGCTCATGTCAAAATAACACAAATCCAAGTGCCCAATCTCAAGTTTAACTATGACCTAGAATCCAAGCAGATATATCAATGAACCTAGCACAAACAACATTTCTATTAATCCAATATCTTTGTTTTCTTCCTATTAATTCATTCCAAGATGATGTAATAGTCCATCAATTTTCACAATCATGTTGATCATATTACACTCATATAAATCCAATATATGTTTGATTGATCATACTACACCCTAACGTTCTCCAGTTTCAATCTCTAAAGGTGTGAATCTAGTACAAATCGTAACTACAATCCATACATCTTCCCGCTTTCCCCAATTGCCACTCCCTTGACGCTTGGCTCCAAGTGCAATGAATGACGGCAATGACGGTCTGCTCCCAACAGCGTTTTCATCCCTTCCGCCATACCTCATGTGCAATCCGCTCCCTGCCAGTCCAGCCGGGCATCCTTTGCCTGGCTTCGGGTTGCTATGTGCGATGACTCAATCCCACATTTTGTGTTCCCCTGTTGGGCGCCGCCATAGCCACATAGGCAGTCGACACCGCAATGGCTAACCCACGAGACATAGCCGAGAGCACGACGTTACCTACCGCCAAGGCCAAGGACGCACGACGGGAGAACCTGTGATGCCGAATCAAGTTAGTGGCACGGAACCCGCAAACAGAGAAGGACACCAAGCCGAATTGGTGCAGATTGAACAATGCACGGGAGGTGTGGGAGGGGGTGAAAACTCTTATAGCCACATCGGGCTTTGCGCCGAGCCGTTGCGGCAATGCGATCTTCAGGCGATCGAGTAAAGCTTCTTGTGTGCTTTCTCATCACTCCGCTACAACTACCTCAGCCTCCACTAGATTACTATAGATCCAAAAATTAGATGTTATTTATCCGCCAGATTTTTTTTCAAGATCATAATCATCTTAGTAAATCCAAACTGTTCCAAGGTTATTAAAGATCTATTTATTCACCAATATAATATCACTTCATAAGTACTACCACTATTGCATCTAAAGGAGCACAAACACATTATAAAAAAGAAGATCAGCTGCTCCAACAAGGCTCATACCACTGAAGTTGTCATCTATTCTAATTAATCGAAACCATACTCCCTTGATGATCTTGTACTCGTAACATTCTTGGTGAGGGCTAGCAAAATCATCAAATTCTACCAACTACGATCCGTTTGAATCATCTTCATGCTCATGTCCATATGGGGCACATACAAGCTACTAAGCTTAGATAAAATTATCAGAAATTCAAGTGCTCAAGTTATCTCCAACCTATAATCCAACTAGTAATATCCAAGATGATCCAATAGTCCACCAAAACCACATTAATGCTAATCCTACTATACCTATATAAATCCAATATATCCCAGGTTTACCATGCTACACCCTAAAGTTTTCCAGTTTCAAGCTCATGTGAAAATTATCACAAATCCAAGTGCCCAATCTCAAGTTTAACTCTGACCTAGAATCCAAGTAGATATATCACTAAACCTAACACAGACAACATTTATATTACTCCAATATCTCTGGTTTGTTCCTACTAATTCAATCCAAGATGATGTAATAGTCCATCAATGTTCACAATCATGCTAATCATTTTACACATATAAATCCAATATATATCCAATTGATCATACTACACCTTAAAGTTCTCCAGTTTCAATCTCTAAAGGTGTGCATCTATTACAAATCATAACTCTGATCCAACCAAGCCCACTATCATGGTTATCCAAGTCCAATATAAAGCAAGCTTCCACTGGATGACTATAAATGCAAAAATTAGAAGTTATTTATCCACCAGATGTTTTTCAAGATCTCAATCACCTAAGTAAATCCAACATGTTCCAAGGTTATTACAGATCTTTTTATCCACCAATATAATATCACTTCATAAGTACCACCCTCCTCCTACTACTGCATATAAAGAAGCACAAACACATAATGAAAGCACGATTAGGTGCTCCAACAAGGCTCATACCACTGAAATTGTCATCTATTCTAATTAATCCAAATCATCCTCCCATGATGATCTTGTACTTGTAACATTCTTGGGGAGGGCTAGCAAAATCATCAAAGTCTACCAACTACGATCCGTTTCATCTCCATGCTCATATCCATATGGGGCACATCCAAGTACTAAGCTTAGGTCAAAATATCACAAATCCATGTGCTCAAGTTATCTCCAACCTAGAATACAACTAATAATATCCAAAATAATCCAATAGTCCACCAATACTGCATTGATGCTAATTATACTACTACTTATATAAATCCAATATATCTCAGGTTGATCATGCTCAACCTAAAGTTCTCCGGTTTCAAGCTCACGTCAAAATATCACAAATCCAAGTGCCCAATCTCAAGTTTAACTCCGACCTAGAATCCAAGCAGATATATCATTGAACCTAACACAAACAACATTTCTATTACTCCAATATCTTTGTTTTCTTCCTACTAAGCCAATCCAAGACGATGTAATAGTCCATCAATTTTCACAATCATGCTGATCATACTACACATATAAATCCAATATATCTTCGATTGATCATACTACACCCTTAAGTTCTCCAGTTTCAATCTCTAAAGGTGTGCATCTGTTGAATGTGTCTTCTTAGGTTACTGTGATGAGCACAAGGGCTATCGGTGTTGGGATCTTATTAGTTGTGGAATGCGCATTTCTCGAGTTGTGACATTTGATTCTATCCACGTCCATCCTCTCCTTCGGCCTCCCCCATTGAGGATATTTCTTCCCTCAATTTTCCTGATACACTTATCACTCATTTATTGCCCTCGTCCACCTATCCACTTATCACTCATTTATTGCCCTCGACCACCTATCCTAGCGTATGCTCCCGTAATACTGCTATAGACCCCACACGTCGCCACATGCTTCCCCACCTCGTTCATTACCTGAGGCTACCTCACCTCGCTCATCCATGAGGTTTTCCCGATGATTCCCCCTTATCATCTTCTTCACTACACTTGTGGTCCACGTGTTGTGGATCCTTCTAATGAGCATCTCCCTCGACTACTATGGCCTCTCCTGTTGGCAACACACCGCGTCCAGCTCAGCCTACTTATGGCTTGCGAGCTCGCTCGCTTCTGCCTATTGACTGCTATGGTTATTCTGGCGTCGCTTTTCTCGAGACGACTTCTTATTATGACACATTTGTTCATCATGAATAACAACATGTGATTGTAGAGGAGATTGTTGGTCTTGCGCGCATAGGCATGTGGGATATCATTTCTCTTCCTCCCTATTGCATGAGGTCTACATATAGCCACCACCTTGGTATTCTCTTCCTGGTGGCATGGTTTGTCGTCTTCATCGCTCTTTTGTGGCCTTAAGCAAACCCCTCGTGCCTAGTTTGAGCATTTCATCGTAGTGGTGATTGCGGCTAGTTTTCGGCGAGTGCTCATGATCCTACACTTCTTGTCCACCTTTCAACTCGTGGTCAAACTCTTCTTCTATATGTCGATCATCACTGGCGATGATTCTAAGTACATTGCCTTTGTGAGGCTCGTCATAGTGGGTTTCTTATGTTTAATCTTGGTCCTCTTCGCTACTTCCTAGGTAGGTTTCTTCTACCTCTAGTGGCTTCTTTATCAAGCTCATCATCACCTACGACTTCCCCGCCTCGTTCATTACCTGAGACTACCTCACTTGGCTCGTCCCCTGAGGCCAGTGATTCCCCCTCATCCTCTTCTCTACTACACTGGTCATCCGCTTGTTGTGGATTCATCTGATGAGCCATCTCCCTCGACCGTCTTGCTCTGTCGTCCACTATATGCTCTGCCGCATTTTCGTCGCGACTAGGATGGTGGCAAACTCATTGGCGTCGATGCCTTCTGCACCACATCATTAGAGCCTTCATCCTCTCAAGTTGCAAGAACGGCCGGAGGGGACACTTCCACCATGGCTGCTAGCATTCCCTCTCTCAGATCATGAAGTGTATGGGAGTGAGACTAAGAGAAATACAGGAAATGAGACAATTACTAGCGTATTAGGGGAATGAGGCCCAAATAGAACTGTTGAGATGCCCACTACCAAAATGTTGGTGTATTCTTCTCCAAAGTGGGCCACACTTTTGATGCAAACAAGACCACATGGGATATAGTCATACTCTATCAAGCTCAAATAATGCATCATCTACTACCAGACATGATGGGCACATCGATTCATGTAGTGATTTTCATGACGGTTATCATCTGGATACTCAATACAACAATAGTTGCCCGAGCTTGCCATCGAGCATGCTCACCGAAGATGTGGCCGATGTACAGGACAGCCAGATTATTGCTCACCGTAAAATAACTTTCATCAGTTTTGGAGGAATATTATCTGAAGTATCTAAGTGACACCGTATTGCTAATTAACTTAATATGGATCATGCATTATTTCGAGATTCAAGCAATAGTCCACTTTATTCTGTATTCTCTTGCATAACTGTGATTATGAAACTAATCTGATACCTTATTTTCTTTTGAGATTTTTTTGCATGTTCACGTACAGCTTTGTTTATACTACTCCTCGAATTTATATATAGTACCAACTTTAGATATATAATGTGGGTGCATAACAATAATTTTTTAGATCAAACCAATAGTTATTCTAGAAACATTCATATCTGCTTACCATAAGTGTTGACACTATACTTGATTGTCGAGACATAATCTTGATGGTAGCTCATCTTCGAGTCTTGGTACTAAATCTTACACCAGTTTCCTTTGTTGTTGTTCCCCTTGCAGATTTCCTATGGAGGTCCAAATCCTGCATGGAACCACCATTTTTTTCAGTTCACAAACCTGCACTTCTGGATTTCATATATAACAAAGGAAATATGCAGCTGATCTAATTATCTATACTTCCATTTCTTATAACAGGGTGCGCCTATGAAAAGTTTGCCACAGCCCTTTTGTAAGACAAAAATGTGATATTCTTCTTTTTCCTTACCACGTTGAGCAATAATAACCGCCATAAGAGTATGCTAATAAGGCATATTCGGATATTCCCTTAATGATAATTCAAGAGTTAATGTTTCTTTTCTTAAATGACGAGAAAGAACAGAAAACCAAATTTAGGATGTCTCTGTTTTTGTCGGCTTCTATAAAGAGACTGTAGTGCATATGAACAACATGATTCTTCTACTATGCAGTCACCTATACTTATGGTTCTCTTTCCCTCGAAGGTAAGTTTATAACATTATTTGTTTGTTCTCAGGCATATAATCCTAGTTTTTGGAGAAACACCCATAATCCAAATCAGAACCGTCCTATGCTAGATTGTGTTGTGCAAATGATGGGAGCTATATCGAGGGGGATTATCTAGATGGGATTATAGTTCACATAGAAATCTGAGATTATTTGCCTCTAGAAATGAACATCAGCCCTCAGAACATCAGCCCCATGCGTTTCTTTCCACAAAATTAGAACACAATTTTTTTAGGATCATATAGAAGAACGGTGGAGCTTCTTAAGCGGGGAGCTAAGCAATCAAGCAGTAGTATATCTGGTAGGTAGGAAGATGAGTTGTTGCTTTGGTAGTGCAAAAGATAACTGAGAGAAACCATGATTTGTTAATCAGGCAACCATGTTAAGTAAACAAAAACCCTCTTTTATCTAGTAGGCAGGAAGATAGGTTGTTGAATAGTACTACAAGAGAACTGGGAAATAATGCAAACAAACAAACTAATAATATTGTACTATGTAATTTACAGAAACAGTCAAGCATTTCCATACCTGATGATTTCATGAACCTTTTATATCACATTGTATTCAGGAGCGTAGCTTTCAGACCAAACACCTTCTAAGCGCAGTTCCAGATGAGAAAAATTGTGTCATGCACTGATTTTAATATTGGAGCTGATACCTGTCACGAGCAGAGTTAAGGCATAATCTTTTCCATTTGAAAAATAACATATTTCCTGTTTTGCTCAGTACATTTTCATTATCACAGCTGAGACCTATCTTGAACAGAGTTCAAGCATAATCTATTCCATTAATCAAATGACATTTTTCCTATTCCACAGCTGCATATACTAGCAATTTTTATCAACACAAAAATTCTGGAGATTAGAGCAATTATGCAAGAAGAAAAGCAATGGAAATATTAATGATTTGAAAAATAAAGAAAGCAGGATCAAAAGAGACATCACACTTACATAGCGATTGCTTCTGCCGCTAACATCTTCTGTTACAATCATCATAGCACCAGAATGCACTTGATCATAGTGCGATCCATGTGAACTTGAGATCCTCAATAGTTGATATACAAATGCTCAAAGATTGCCCCTTTAAACCCAAACCGAGGTACATATCCCCAATCCATGCGACTGCACATAACAAGTGGAATTTAGAAGGAAAACGCTGGAACGCATAGCCATAGGCTTGCAGGGAATGGCTGACTGAACATGTAACTTGTCCGGTCATCCCAGCGCATTATGGTGTGCATGCTACTGAGCTGTGCAGTTTACCCAGTAAATTAAGCAACCACACACAATTGATCACCGAGCAACAGATCGGTAGAAGAACAGCTGCTGCATAAATCATGAACTACACAGCTACTGCATTGCCACTAGTTACCAAATGGCGGAGCAGAGTAGAGCTAGCAGCAGCAGTCTGGATTCTGAAATTCTCTAGCCACTTCACAGCATGTCAGCATCCACGGCTGCTAATCTTATTAATCATCACTACCATTTGAATTCGCTTGTCCTAACAACGCAATGTAATGTATGGGTTGTTCATGGCAGCATGTATGGTTGTTTCTGATTCCTGAGGAGGGATGTGTGGTTGGTTTAGTACCTTTCTTGCGGACGCGGTGGTTGTGGTCGCCGGAATAGGCGAGGCCGTCGCAGGGGTCCTACCCACCGCTGCCACCATCCACGGATACTCAGATCAGAAACAAATGAAAATACAAACCATGGATTCCAGACAGAGGGTTGAAGGGCACGCACAGTCGTAGTTGAGGGTCGCGCACGAGCGCGGCTGCGCGGAGGCGGCCGCTGAGACGTGGCCGCGGAGGCGGCGGCAAGGAGGATGATCTACGGCCTCGGGGCACTCCGCCGGGGCGCCGTAGGGGAGGCCTCCGTGCCGTCGTGAGCCCAGCCGTCCACGCCGCCGTCGTCCTAGGCCTGGCGCGAGGGGACGGGCGGCGCCGTCCTGCTCCATCCCCGCGAGCTGAGGCGAGCAAGAACTGGGCGAGGCGGCGGAGATGGTACGCGCGCGGCGTCTAGGGTTGTGCGTGGACAATCTGGACTCTCCCCTCGGTGGACTGGCCGGCGGCCTGGATGGATTGGAAGCAGAACCTTACATCAATTGATCCCCTGCTCCGCCCTGAATCGTACAAGAACCAGGCGAGCGACGAAGATAGGTGTCCGCGTGCGTGGGTGCGGGGAGGGACGGCGGACGAAGAATTCTGGAAACACTCAATCTGCAGACGGCGGAAGCGACGGGGTGAGAGAGAGAAAAAAGATTGGAGAGACGGGGACAAGGGAGGAAGCGGCGGCGGATTGGGAGAGACGGGGAAGACGGACGACCGGGCTACTGGGCCGGGGTTCCCTTTTTCTCTTTCATGTTGAAGAACAAATTTGGAAGGGGAGGCCGCGCACCAACGGTCAGAAAAGGAGGCGGGGACGTCCTGTATGATGCATTGTGCGTCGTATAGCTCAGGACGCACAGCCGGGCAGCAAACTGGGCCGGCCCATTGGCAGCGAGGCCAACTAATACCACCACGCTGCATCGGTTGTGCGAACGTTATTTATGGAATTTCCTATTCGCCGCTTACTGCAGCAAGTAGTCGCCGCTTCGCACAGGCGCGGAACACATCACGCTAGCCACCGCGACTGGCTCGTGCATCTGTAAGAATAGCAATGCTAAACTTAAAGAAACTAAAAACGAGGAAAAAACCATTTGTTCCTTCTACTGTTTTTTCTTCAGTCTTATTCTGACTTTCTTTTTTCTCGTTTTCTTTGTCTTATTCTTTTTTTTTACTTTTTCTTTGTAAGCTTTTCGAAAATTTCAAATATGGTTCAGAATTTTCAAAAATATTCTTTTTGTCAAAAATTGTTCATATTTCTGAAATAGTGTTCACATTTACAAAATTTTGTTCACAATTTCGAAAAATGTTCCTGATTTTTTTGTTTGTTTTCTTTCTTTTTCTTCTCTTTTTCTCAAAAGAAATTCAAAATATTCAAATTTTGTTCGTATTTTCATAAAATTTTCAGTTTTCAAAATTTGTTCCCGTTACACAAAAAGTTCAAAACTTTCGAAATGCAGAAAATATACCGGATTTCATAAAATGTTCGTGTTTTCATAAAATGTTCGCGCTTCCAAATTTATTCGGGATTTTTCAAAATTGTTCTCTATTTCAAAATTTGTTCTCAAGATTCAAAAAAATGTTTGTGCTTTAAAAAATTGTTCACGCTTCCAAATTTGTTAGGGATTTTTCAAAATTGTTCTCTATTTCAAAAATTGTCCTCGAGATTAAAAAATGTTCGTGCTTTAAAAAATTGTTTGCGCTTCCAAATTTGTTCGGGAGTTTTCAAAATTTGTTCTCAATTTCAAAAAATGTTCGTGCTTTAAAAATTGTTCGCGCTTCCAAATTTGTTCTAAAGAATCAAAAAATGTTTGTGCTTTAAAAAATTGTCCGTGCTTCCAAATTTGTTCTCTGTTTCAAAATTTGTTCTCAAGATTCAGAAAATGTTTGTGCTTTAAAGAAATGTCACAAATTGGGAGATTCAAAAGTTGTTTGTGTTTCCAAATTTTGTTTCAAAATTTGTAAAATTGTTCTTGTTCAGTTTTTTGGGTAGTTTAAAAAATGTTTCCATTCTAAAAAATATGTTCGCGTCTCCAAAATTCGTTTGTGTGTTGAAAAATGTTTGAGTTTTTTCAAAATTTGTAAAAATAAAATAAAGTTCGCGTCTGATAAAACATTCACGTTTTGTTTTTGCTATTTGGAAAATCATAAAGGATGTTTTTCGAACAGTCTTATACTTTCTTTAGTTCTTGTAGGTTTCCGCTGTAGTTTGGTCGACTGAGTGCTTCCATCCTAGTGGCTAGTAGGGTGCGAGTGCGAGTTGAAAGTGCTGTGTTTGATTCCCAGCCATCACGCCCTGCTATTTTTTGCAAATTATCACTTGTATTTGCAGCGCACTCCAATGGGCCGGCCCAATCGACGCACCGCAGCGACGTGCGTGTGCGAAGTCACGTCGCCCCCTGTGCGTCGGCGCCCTGTTGGACGCAACGAGCGTCCAGTAGGAGCTCCCGTTATTTATCGCATTAAAAAATCGCGTTGGGACGTCACGCTGAAGCTTTAGAGTAGTTGGGCCATCCCATTTTCGCGCAGCGATTGATTGAAAAAGGGAATGGGAAATTGGGAGAAGCGGGATCGCGATCTCTGGTCTCCCGGGCGATGCTAGCCACTGCAACCGTCTCTTTGCACAAGATAAATTGTTGTGTCTTTACAAAAGATAAATTGTTGGTGCGTTTCGTACTTGAGGCGAACGAAGCCGGTTTTTTCCATTGTTTTTCATGAGTTTTATTTTCTGTTTTTCTTTTTTTATGAGGTTTTCTTCCTTTTTACATGGTTTCTTTTTTTCTTCTCCATTTTTTTGTTTGGTTTTCTTTGTTTCTTCTCTATTTTTTGTTCTTTTTATTTTTCCTTATGTTTGTTTTTGTTCTTACTCTACAATTTTGTATATGTCAAAAATATGTTTTTTTAATAAGTGATCAACATTTTTGTACACACATTCAACATTGTCTGAACGCTTTTTCAACATTTTCAAATACTTGTTCAATATTTTTAATACTTATTCAACATTTTCAAATAATTGTTCAACATTTCTCATATACTTGTTCAACATTTTTTAATAATTATTCAACATTTTTAAAATACTTTTCCAACATTTTAATGCTTTTCAACATTTTTCAAATACATGTTCAACATTTTTTAATACTTATTTCAATACTTTTCAAATACTTTTTCAACATTTTTCAGATACTTGTTCAACATTTTCAAATACCTGTTTAACATTTTTTATATACTCGTTCAACATTTTTTAATAATTATTCAACATTTTTAAAATACTTGTTCAACGTTTTAATACTTATTCAACATTTTCTAAATACTTGTTCAACATTTTTTAATATTTATTTCAAAAAAGTTCAAATACTCGATCGACATTTTTATATTTATTCAACATTTTCAAATAATTGTTCAACATTTTTCATATGCTCGTTCAACATTTTTTAATAATTATTCAACACTCTATGAAGTATCGCTAACAGAGTGGTGCGTCAAGGGGATGAGCATGATAGGTAGATACCTTACTTTGCAAGCAAAATTCTAGGTGTGAATGCACTGTTTTGCTGGGGTTTCAGCATTCAACGTTTTCATATTACCATACATTATGTACTTAGATAGATATCTCAATACCATTCATTCCTTGACTCTAATGGCGGGGTTAGTATGTTTCCTCTGCGACCAATGCAAGGCTGTGGTGACCATACTTTATGTACTTTATAGATATCCCAATACTCATGCAATGCATCTACTCGAGGCAGGTTTGGCACCGCTGCCTTGAGGCTGTCCAATTGGAGAACACCATCATCCTCCAACACAACTACCTGAAAAATAGTCATCCATGATAACAATGTCACACTAATCGGCACAGCAAGGGTGCCTATGTTGAAACAATGTCATACTACTCTGCGTCTCCTTATAAAGTTTGGTTAGATGAAATCATGTACCAAAACAATAACTAAGTGAAACGCGCATGCACAGGCCGCCCATGTCCCGCCTCGCTGCCGCTCGCCACTCCCCCGCACCGGCCGCGTCCAGCCCCGCCGCTGCCCGTGTCGTGGCCGTGCGCCGCTGGCTGCGCGGGTCGTGCACGCTGAGCCGTCTCGATGATGTCAGTGCAGGTGTCCGGCTCAGGGCCCGGTTCGCCAGTCTTGCTGATGAAGACGTGGATTCCGCCGAAGGGGACCCGGTACCCGTACTCAATTGAGCCGGCCTCAGGGCCCCAGCCTGCATCGTCAATGTAGAGCTTGCCGCGACGACTCTTGGTCATCCGGCCCACGGCGTATCCCTTGATCCCTTCGAAGCTGCCCTTCAAGAACTCGAAACCACCGTGCGCTGGCCCCACGGTGGGCGCCTACTGTCCTGGAATTGTCACGGCAGATGTCCTAGCGGAAGGACTTAGTCGTGGAGCCATCGCAACTAGGTTAGCTTAAAGGGATTAAACGGGACAAAGGACACAAGAAGTTTATACTGGTCCGGCCCCTTGCAGTGAAGGTAAAGGCCTAATCCAGTTTAGGGTTGTATTGCTTGGGCGTCGATTACCAGGGAGCGAATACGCTTGACCTAGTTCTCGATCTCTTCTCTCTTGTCCTAAACCGCCGATGGTCATCCCTTTATATACACAGGTTGACACCCGACGGTTCACAGAGTCCCGGCCGGCTCATACACAACGTGTTCGGCTCGGTGACTAACTACACTTGCCTTGCAATACAAGTCATACATACATGGCGGTTCATCCTCCTGGGCCTTAAGTCACCTCTGGGTCTTGGGCCGTCAACAGGCTCGTATGATCCACCATCTTTATTGGTAAGCCGCCAGTGGTATGACCCGGCCCCTCCTGGGCGGTTCATATCCTATAGTTATATCCCCAACACCGACGATCGAATCTCGGGCAAGTAACATACCGATGGACAAAGGGAATTACATATGTTGTCATAACGGTTCGACCGATAAAGATCTTCATATAATATGTAGGAGCCAATATGGGCATCCAGGTTCCGCTATTGGTTATTGACCAGAGAGGTGTCTCGGTCATGTCTACATAGTTCTCGAACACGTAGGGTCTGCACACTTAACATTCGTTGACGATATAGTATTATATGAGTTATGTGATTTGGTGACCGAATGTTGTTCGGAGTCCCGGATGAGATCACGGACATGACGAGGAGTCTCTAAATAGTCGAGAGGTGAAGATTGATATATAGTATGATGGTATTCGGACACCAGAAGTGTTTCGGGGGGTACCGGGTACTTATTGGGTCACCGGAAGGGGTTCCGGGCACCCCCGGCAAAAGATATGGGCCTTATGGGCCAAGAGGGGAAACGCACCAGCCACAAGGGGCTTGTGCGCCCCCCATATGGGCCGGCCTAGGAGGAGAAGGAAAGAGGGGAAGGGAAAGGGAAGAGTGGAATAGGATTCCCCCTTCCTTCCCTCTCCCCCCCCCCCCTCTTTCCTTCCCCCTCAGTTATATATGGCAGGGGGGTGTGGCTTGGGAGGGACTCCAAGTATGATTCCTCCTACTTGGGTTCCTCCTATGGCTGCTCCTCCCTCCCTCCCACCTATATATATGTGGGAGGGGGCGCCTAGCACACCCCAGATCAATTGTTAGCCATGTGCAGCGCCCCCCCTCCACCTTTTACACCCCCGGTCATATTTTCGTAGTGCTTAGGCAAAGCCCTGCGGAGATCACTTCACCATCACCGTCACCATGCCATCGTGCTGGCGGAACTCATCTACTACCTTGACGTCTTGCTGGATCAAGAAGGCGAGGGACGTCATCGAGCTGAACGTGTGCAGAACGTGGAGGTGTCGTGCGTTTGGTACTTGATCGGTTGAAGCGCGAAGAAGTTCGACTACATCAACCGCGTTGTGAAACGCTTCCGCTTACGGTATACAAGGGTACGTAGAGACACTCTCCCCCTCGTTGCTATGCATCTCCATGGATAGATCATTGCGTGTGCGTAGAAATTTTTTTGTTTTCCATGCAACGATTCCCAACACAAAGGCTCTTTGTCTATGGGAGCAGCCAAGATGGGCGGCTCAGCTAACTACTTCTTGAGTGCCTCAAACGCCTCATTAGTTGCATCGCTCCAGACGAAATGATCAGTCTTCTTCATCATCTGATACAAGGGAATCGCCTTCTCTCCCAGGCGGTTTATGAATCAGCTCAGGGCTGCAATACGACCCGCCAAGCGTTGAACATCATTAATACATGCCGGCTTAGAAAGAGAGGTTATAGCCTCAATCTTCTCCGGGTTAGCCTCGATGCCGCGTTCGAAGACCAGGAAACCTAGCAATTTGCCTGCTGGTACGCCAAAAACACACTTGGCCGGGTTAACAAAATGGTTTCTTTCTTCCTGGATTTAACCACAATGTCATACACATAAGCATGAACATTCTGACCAATCTACTTATGAAAGCAATTCTGAACACAACGCTGATAAGTCGCTTGGGCACTCTTAAGCCCAAAAGGCATAGGCACATAACAGAAAGCTCCAAAGGGGGTGTGAAAGTTGTTTTCTCCTAATCCTTGATATGTCTCCATCGTATCTACTTTTTTGCCCTTGTTTTGGACTCTAATTTGCATGATTTCGATGGAACTAACCCGGACTGACGCTATTTTCAGCAGAATTGCCTTGGTGTTATTTTTGTGCAGAAATAAAAGTTCTTAGAATGACCTGAAAATCCACGAAGAATATTTTTGGAATATATAAAAAATATTGGCGAAAGAATCAACAGAGGGGGACCCACCTGCTGTCCACAAGGGTGGAGGGCGCGCCCAACCCCTAGGGCGTGCCCCTGCCTTGTGGGTCCTGTCGTGGTTTTGTCACGACAGATGTCCTAGAGAAAGGACTTAGTCGTGGAGCCATCGCTACGGGTTAACTTAAAGGGGTTAAAGCGGACAAGGGACGCAAGAGAGTTTTATACTAGTTCGGCCCCTTACGCTGAATGTAAAAGCCTACGTCTAGTTGTGATGGAATTGATGGGGTTTCGATGACCAGGGAGCGAATACGCTTTGCCTGAGTCTCGAATTGTTGTCTGTTGTCCTGGAACCGCCGCCGGGTCGTCCCCTTATATACATGGGTTGACGCCCGTCGGTTTACAGAATCCCGAGGCCGGCTCATAATCGTGTCCGGCTCGGTCTCTGCTACTTCTATCTTACAACACAAGTTTACATATCAATGCCGGTCTATGTCTACAGGCCTTAAACCGGCTTTGGGCCCTGGGCCTTCATAAAGCGTCACCGTCTGTCTTCATGGACTTCAGATACGGATGAACTACTTATGGGGTTAGCCCGGCCTCTCCTGGCCGGTTTACGCCCAGTGGTAATATCCCCAACATTAGGCCCCAGATTGATTTGAACTGGTTCATGTCAATCCTCAATACTTAAGAAAATTTCTTCTTCAACATCTTCACATAATCTTGTAAACCGCCGTGACCTCATCTTCTAGGATCATGGTAAACCGCCGTGACGTCACCTGTTATTTAAAATTGTGTATAATCCACCTTCATTAATGAGCCTCCCACAATCGAGGCGACAGCTCCGCCTAATATCCAAAATTTAGGCTCCTCGATTTTCGCGCCTGGCGCTTATCTTTCTGCTCTTATAAATAGAGCCAGGGGGTCTTTCCATTCCCCCCCGTATCTCTTCACCTCATCTTCTTCCTTGCACTGCCCATCCTTTGGAGCTCCACCGCCACCGTCGACCTTCGTTTCTTCCTCCGCGACGGCTGCTGCATCAACCTGATCGGACCAGAAAAACGCGGCAATCCTCCGCTGCTTCTTCAGCACCAGTACGTTCCTCCTTTCTTACTCCAGATCAACCATTAGGGTTCGTCGTTCTTCGTAGTTCTTCGAAGTTCTTGAATCTGTTTGTTTCTCTTTAGTAGTACCAATGGCTAGTTTAGATCTGCTTTTTCCAAAGCCTTTGTACTTTAAACTCCTGCTTCCTTGTTAGAACATCTGCCTTGTATAAAACTCATCTCAACTTGGTGAACCTTTAACACGCTGGAAATTAGGTCAGAATATATTTTGTTTTTCCAACGCGCGGTAGATCTGAAATTACCATGGCAAGATGTGAAACTTGTTTCTTCCTTCACTTATAGCTTTTAATACCAGATTGGGCGGTTTAACTTCATATACAAAATGATGACCCAGTAGATACCATTAGTCCCCTGTTGAACCGCCAATGCATTCATCATTGTACTGTTTTCATTGTCAGACTCCGTTTTACGAATAACCAATTCCGGTTTAACAATATGCTCACATCCTTATACCGCTGTATAGTTGTCCATTGTAAATCTTAAACCGGCAATAATCATGTTTCAGATCTTTCATTGCCATGGCCAAGCAAATCTATGAATGCAATTGGGCTCCTTCTCGAGTAACCGAAGAACAGTTAAACAATCTTGTTAAAACGGGCGCTTTAGCCAAGAAAGATGTCATCCACTTGAGGGTTCTCGGCCCGGAAAATCCTCCTACACCCAAGGACGGAGAGGTAGTCGTGTTTGCTCACCATCTGAGTCGAGGTTTTAGCCCTCCCGGTTCGAAATTTTTCCGAGATGTACTAGCCAATTTTCAGCTGCGCCCTCAAGACATCGGTCCCAATTATGTGACCAACATTTGCCACTTCCAAGTCTTTTGTGAGGTTTATTTGCAAGAGGAACCTACAGTCGAACTGTTTAGGGATTTCTTTCACTTAAACCGTCGCACAGAGTTCTCGGATGGACCCAATACGGAACTAGGCGGAATGGCGGTTCAGAAAAGGAAGGAAGTCACCTTCCCTCATCCCAAACTCTGCAGTCACCCCAAAGAGTGGAACCAGACTTGGTTTTATTGCATGGATACATCTCCACCTGATGAAAACCCCCTGCCGGGTTACCGCCCTGAATGCCTTAGCAACACACATCCTTTTCCTCAGAGGTTGACGGCAAAAGAAAGGGCCAACTATGCTCCCCAATTATCAAAGCTTAGAGCCTTCATGGCGAACGGTTTGACAGGAGTTGATCTTGCTCGTTGCTGGATAAGCTGGAGTATTCTGCCCTTAAGCCGGCGCTCCGGTTTGATGTGTGAGTATACGGGGAGTTTGAAGGATGCTCAGTGGCACATTGACATTCAGCTTACAGATGCAAAAGTCACTGAGGCTGTAAAGAAAATGTTGAACGAACCGGAGGCCGTCTGTGCCCAAACCGGACTACTCCCTTTCTGCGCTTTCAACAAACCGCCAGCTGTAAGAATCATATAATCTTTTTATCTGAAATTGCTTTTATCCAAATATTCTCTGAAAGTGTGATTATTTTCTGACAGGGTGATGATCCATTCTGGAATAAGAAACCACCACAATACAAACTGGTCAAGCCGCAAGATAAACCGGTCAAGCCAGTTCATCCAAAGACCAAGGTTATCAAAAAACCTGCCAAGAAAAGGACCACTGCATCCTCCGAGCTACCAGCTGATGACGATGTGGGTAATCCGGAATCAGAGGTAGAACTTGACTCTCTTGGTTCATTTTTCGTACATCTCATTGATAATGATTATTATCAGGATGACGCTGAAGGCAGTCATGCTGATGACGTAGAGGTAACCATTCTTTCCTCCGATTCAGATCCTCTGCCAACATAAAAAATCCGTCAAGCAAACCGGAAAGTAAAATTTTCTCACCTCCTTGCTTACTTGGACCCAAACTTTCTTTTGAAGACGCAGCAGCACGAGGCTCGCCGCACAACCCGGCACAGCGGCCAGGTGGTTACCTCTGCCGGTTTACCGAACAGTCCGGTTTGGAAATGCCAATCAGAGGTCTCTTATCCCATTGATACTTCATGCTCCAAAGCAGGTTGTTTCCGCCAGCCTCTTAACCTGTCTGATTCAACTTATCAGGTACTTCTCACTCATCTTCTGGCGAGTCGTCGGCCACAAAACTTCCACCCCTCAAAACGGTTCTTGGGTGAGCTATACACTTGTTGTTATCCTTGATGTTGCTATTTTGATATACTGTACTGATCCTCATGTTTATTTTTCTCAGCGCCAAGCCCAGACCCAGCAAGAAAGCTCGGTTGAATAAACCGGCTGATGAAGACGTGGCTGTTGAACTGGAGAAAACTCCAGATCCTGAAGATACCAACATTGATGCCATACTGAATGACCCACCGCCTCAAGATCATGACTTCGTTGCTGAGCAGGCAGAAGTTGACACCACAAGCCATGCTGACCAGCCAACCAGCCCTGTCCGAACTGACAATAAATCGGCAAGTCCAGTTAAAAATACTGACAAACCGCCAACCCCAGTAACGGCTGCTGATGACAAAGATGATGACATTATGATTACTGGCACTAGCCATACCGCTCCGGGCAATCCTGTCGCTTTGTCAAAGCATACTAGCAAAGATGAGCTCTCTGCAATTGGCAAAGGCAAATGGAACGCCGATTTGTCAAATTATGCCCATCTGAATGCTCAAGACCTTCACTCTGGCTTCCTGAACCGTCTGTACACCAGCCGTGACTATGAAGCCGGTTTGGTAAATATGATGAAGGAGCGCTATGAGGTAACTTCATAAGTGTTTCTCTCTTATATTTAATTGCAGCTTATCAACTCCAGTAGCCCCCAAGTGACGGTTTAAGATACCAATTTAAACCGGGACTTAGTAACAATTTCATGTTTGCAACAATGCATCTTAACTTCACTGATGTAGCCCCCAAGGGCCGGTTTAACTTTATAAAGATGAACCGGGACTTTGTGGAAGAATTCCCATATCAACATTTTATGAGCAAATACACATTAGCCCCCAAGTGCCAAGCTTAATACTTGTATTGTGCTTGGGACTTGTAAAAATTTCTGATAAAGAGCAAATATGCATTAGCCCCCAAGTACTAAGGGCATAACTTGTTATGTACTTGGTACTTCAAATATGTACTGTCAACTGATTATATATCTGTCTCTTTATAGGCTGAACTGAGCAAGAAGGAAAGCCAAACCGCTGATCTGCAAGGGAACCTCAAATCCCAGCAAGCTGAAACCTCCAAAGCGAAGGAAGAATTGATCAGCGCTCTAGGCGCTATGGAGAAACTGAAAGAGGGCTTCCACAAAGAGCGGGCAGATTGGGAGATTGAAAAATCTGCTTTGATAAAAAGGGCTGAAAAAGCAGAAGCCGCTCTTAAACCGGTGGTTGATGAACTGACCGGCGTAAAGCGGCAGATTCATGCCATGACTGCTGCTGTGTTCGGTAAAACATCTTTTCCTTAATACTTTCAACATATCTCTCCCGTGTGTTGTCGGTTTACTGATGTGTACAATGGTGCAGGAACTCGCATTAGCCATCTGGGCTCTGATGTACAGAAGAAGTAGAAAGCTGCCTACACTCTGATAGAGCAGCTGTATACCGGTGCGCAGCGGATCATCTATACTGCTTCACATAATAATCCTCCTCCCACTTTGATCAAGGATACCTTAGAAAGGTTATCTATGCTTCCTGCTCGGGTAGACCAGCTAAAAAAGTCTGCCGCTAGAACAGGCGCTTTGGCCGCACTAACCCGGGCAAAAGCGTGGGTACCTGACTTTGATCCAGTGGAGGCGGCCCAAGGCTGACCCAGTTTAAAGGAAGACGAAACAGAATTTGGCAATGATGATCTCCGAATCATAAACCGGGAAGTACGCCCATTGGCTTGTCAACTGGTTGAAGAGGCAGATCTTTCATACTATCAGGCGAGTTATGATGATAAGAACAGACGGGTTGCGGCACCAATTCCTGAAGCGCAAAATCTTATCCCACCAATCCGTAAGCACACTTATGCCCCTGACATTGAACCGTCCACGTTGATAAGCGATGAAGCAGTATTCCAAGCCCTAACTGGGATCGACTGGGCAACTGTTGATTTCCAGCCACTGGGTAGAGAGGAGGGAGTTGAACCGGTGCGAGATGATCCGCAGCCGTCAGGCCAAGCTGGTGACCAACCATGAACCGGAGGCCGGTTTAGTCTTCTACATGCTGCAACATGTATTTGAGAAAACAATTATCCTTTTGGGCACTGAAACGCCTTGTAATATGCTAGTTAAAATACTTGGTCTGGTATGCCTTCGTGCATATTTATCTGCGACTGATGCTTGCTTAATCCGACATGCTTAAGATATGATATTCATAATCCATAGTCATTTATTCAAGCTGTTCCTGCAGATAAGAAGCTTAAAGCGCCCTGGCGGTTTACCCCCGGGCGGGTCATGATACCCAAATATATATATGATCAAGGTCTATAACCAAGGTTGTAAAAGATAACCAAATATGGAAATATATAATACCTGCGACCTTTAGGCATGATGTTGGCTGGTCAACTTTGTAGTGAGGGCCATAACCCTACTCTGGAGGATAAGTAACTCCTGATATATGATGCCGGTTTACAATAAAACCGTTCCGGGTTGTGAGAAACACCGGTTTATTCCATACTGGTGCCTTTGAGTCAAAACCAGACCGGGCTGATAGTCTCCGGATTATAATTTGATCGTGTACTGACAACTTGTAGTTGACAGCCTAACCGGGTTGATAAACACCGGTTGTAAAAACATCACAAATCTTATGAAACAAAGAAAACTTAGCAAAAGGCAAATAAAAACCGTTGTAGTCGAGGCTTTTCACGGGCTGCCAGGCCCCAAATTCGAGGTTTTTCATGGGCTGCCAAGCCACTGAGTTAAACCATTTTTGCAAAGCCTTTTAAGATGGTCCTCAATCCTTAACCAATCATCGTTTTAACTTGACAAGTTCAGGGTCTTCATTTTAGAGTAACTTGTCAAAGTTCGAAGTGTCATACCAGGTTTACCTAGGCGGAGTGACTTACTTAAATAGGCAGGTTAACCCGGGGTTTTAGGTGTATACACCAGGCTTCCAAGCCATGGCTTGATAGCCTGTTACAAGTGTAGATTATTAGTTCATTTCGACAGCAAAGAATCCCCAAGCAACATTGTGAGCTGTGCTCAGTGGGTGCCTATGTTTGAGCTGTTGTTTTACAACACTCTCTTTGGCCCCGGATTGATGTGGCTTTGAGCCGATCAAGAGGTGTGACTGTGGTTCGGATACGACCAAGCCACCAAGTGATGCTGTGGCATTGTGCCGATCAAGAGGTGTAGCTATGGTTCGGATACGACCAAGCCCCCAAGTGATGTTGTGGCATTGCGCCGATCAAGAGGTGTAGCTATGGTTCGGATACGACCAAGCCCCCAAGTGATGCTGTGGCATTGCGCCAATCAAGAGGTGTAGCTATGGTTCGGATACGACCAAGCCCCCAAGTGATGTAATATAAAGCTTTGAGAAGCTAAATCAACGGGTAAACTGGACGCCGCTTTGTAAGCTCCATGTAACCACACATGATGTAAGAAAAACAACAGATACCCCGCTTTAGCTGAGGTTCCAGTTTATTATATTGATCATAATATATACAATGTCATATATGTACATAAGCAGAGCCTATAGCTCAAGTATAGTAGGGCCGAAGATGAGCAATATTCCACGGCCGGTTGGTCTCCTCCTCCGATTTGCGTGAGTCTTTGCGCTCTTGAACATCGATTAGGTAGTATGACCCGTTGTGCAGATTCTTGCTGACCACAAAGGGTCCTTCCCAAGGGGGGGATAGCTTATGCATATCCGTCTGATCCTGGATGAGCCGAAGCACCAAATCACCTTCTTGAAAGGTTCTGGTTCTAACCCGGTGGCTATGATAACGACGCAGATCTTGCTGATAAATCGCCGAACGGGCTGCCGCCATGTCACGTTCCTCATCTAACAGGTCAAGAGCTTCCTGCCGTGCCTTCTCGTTGTCAGCTTCAACATATGCCGCTACACGAGGCGAGTCATGACGGATGTCACTAGGAAGAACTGCTTCCGCATCATAAACCATGAAAAATGGTGTGTATCCTGTCGATCTGTTGGGTGTGTATTGATGCTCCACAACACAGAAGGTAACTCCTCAACCCAACAACCCGGCGTCCGTTGCAAAGGAACCATAAGCCGGGGTTTGATGCCTCTCAAGATCTCTTGATTGGCCCTCTCCGCTTGACCATTATACTATGGGTGAGCCACTGATGACACGTCAAGCCGGATGTGCTCACGGTGACAGAACTCCTTCATGGCACCTTTTGACAGATTGGTACCATTGTCTGTTATAATGCTGCGTGGAAAGCTGAACCGGAAGATCACCTTTTTGATGAATTGAACCGCCTTGGCTGCGTCACACTTACTAACTGGCTCTGCCTCCACCCACTTCATGAACTTATCAACGGCCACCAAAAGGTGGGTCTTCTTGTCCTTGGACCTCTTGAAAGGCCCAACCATATCCAGCCCCCAAGTTGCAAACGGCCAGGTGATTGGAATCATCCTCAATTCTTGAGCCAGTACATGAGCGTGCCTTGAGAATTTCTGACAGCCATCACATCTTTTTACCAAGTCCTCGGCATCAGCATGAGCTGTCAACCAATAAAAATCGTGACGAAACGCCTTGGCCACCAAAGATTTTGAACCGGCGTGGTGACCACAATCTCCTTTGTGGATCTCACGCAAAATTTCATGGCCTTCCTCAGGAGACACACAGCATTGAAACGCCCCTGTCACACTGCAATGATGTAACTCTCCATTGATAATAGTCATGGACTTGGACCGCCGGATTATCTGCCTGGCCAAAGTTTCATCCTCTGGTAACTCGCCCCGGTTCATATACGCCAGATATGGAACCGTCCAATCTGGGATAACATGAAGAGCCGCCACCAACTGAGCCTTCGGATCAGGAACAGCCAAATCCTCTTCACCAGGGAGCTTGACGGACGGATTATGCAAAACATCCAGGAAGACATTAGGTGGAACCGGTTTACGTTGGGAACCCAGGCGGCTTAAAGCGTCCGCCGCTTCATTCTTCCGCCGGTCCACATGATCCACCTGATAACCTTTAAAGTGACCTGCAACAATATCCACCTCACGATGATATGCTGCCATTAGTGGGTCCTTGGAATCCCAAGTGCCGGACACTTGTTGAGCCACCAGATCCGAGTCACCGAAGCACTTAACTCGGCTTAGGTTCATCTCCTTAGCCATCCGAAGACCATGGAGTAAAGCCTCATATTCAGCTGCATTGTTAGTGCAAGGGAACATTAAACGGAGAACATAACAAAACTTATCACCTCGTGGGGAAGTTAATACGACTCCAGCCCCCGAGACCTCCAATTGCCTGGACCCATCAAAATGAATAGTCCAATAAGTATGATCCGGCTTCTCCTCTGGCGCTTGTAATTCTGTCCTATCATTGATGAAATCCACAAGTGCCTGAGATTTGATCGCCGTTCGGGGTATGTATTTCAACCCGTGAGGCCTGAGCTCTATAGCCCACTTAGCAATCCGGCCAGTTGCTTCCCTGTTCTGGATTATATCTCCCAACGGAGCAGAGCTGACCACCGTGATGGGATGACCTTGGAAATACTGCTTAAGCTTCCGGCTTGCCATAAAAACCCCATACACCAATTTTTGCCAATGCGGGTACCTCTGCTTGGACTCAGTAAGTACCTCACTGATATAGTAGACCGGTCGTTGAACCGGATATTCCTTTCCTGCCTCCTTGCGCTCCACCACAATAGCCACACTAACAGCCCGAGCATTAGCTGCCACATATAGCAACAATGGTTCTTTGTCCACTAGAGCAGCGAGAATCGGCGGATTAGCCAGCTGCCGCTTTAAGTCCTCAAATGCTTCATTAGCGGCGTCACTCCAGACGAAGTTATCTGTTTTCTTCAGCATCTGATATAAAGGGATGGCCTTCTCGCCAAGGCGACTGACAAACCGGCTCAACGCGGCAATCCGGCCTGCCAGGCGTTGAACATCATTGATACACTTCGGTTTAGCCAAGGAGGTGATGGCTTTGATCTTTTCCGGATTAGCTTCAATGCCCCTGTTAGACACCAAAAAGCCCAAGAGCTTGCCTACAGGTACACCAAAGACACACTTGGCTGGATTAAGCATCATTTTGTAAACCCGTAGGTTATCGAAAGTTTCCTTCAAGTCATTAATCAATGTCTCCTTCTTCCTTGATTTTACCACAATATCATCCACATAGGCGTGAACATTGCGGCTGAGCTGTTTATGAAGACAATTCTGCACACACCGTTGATAAGTCGCCTGGGCACTCTTGAGCCCAAAGGGCATGGACACATAGCAGAAGGCTCCAAAGGGAGTTATGAAGGTTGTCTTCTCCTGGTCCTTAACTGCCATTTTGATCTGATGATAACCAGAATATGCATCCAAAAAGCTTAAACGCTTGCAACCCGCCGTAGCATCAATAATTTGATCAATACGGGGAAGGGCAAAAGGATCTGCTGGACAAGCTTTGTTGAGATCTGTGTAGTCCACACACATACGCCAAGTGCCATTCTTCTTGAGGACCAGCACCGGATTAGCCAACCACTCAGGATGGAATACTTCAACGATAAATCCAGCCGCCAAGAGTCTAGCTACTTCTTCTCCAATAGCCTTGCATCTTTCTTCATTGAACCGGCGGAGAAACTGCTTGACCGGTTTATACTTTGGATCAATATTGAGAGTGTGCTCAGCGAGTTCTCTCGATACACCTGGCATGTCAGAAGGCTTCCACGCAAAGATGTCCCGATTCTCACAAATGAACTCGATGAGCGCGCTTTCCTATTTCGGATCCAAGTTAGCGCTGATGCTAAATTGCTTGGACGAATCGCCGGGCACGAAGTCAACAAGCTTAGTCTCATCAGCCGATTTGAATTTTAGGGCCGGATCATGCTTTGTAGTTGGTTTCTTTAATGAAGTCATATCTGCTGGATCAACATTGTCTTTGTAAAACTTCAACTCTTCTGTTGCACAAACCGACTCTGCATAAGCCGCATCACCTTCTTCACACTCCAGAGCGATCTTGCGGCTTCCATGCACGGTTATAGTTCCCTTGTGACCCGGCATCTTGAGCTGCAGATAGACATAACAAGGTCGTGCCATAAACTTAGCATAAGCTGGCCGTCCAAACAGGGCATGATACGGGCTTTTGATTTTCACCACTTCAAAGGTCAAAGTTTCTGATCTTGAGTCATGCTCATCTCCAAAAGCCACCTCCAGAGCTATCTTACCAACAGGATATGCCGATTTACCAGGCACCACACCATGGAACACCGTATTGGACGGTTTAAGATTTTTATCTGTTAACCCCATGCGACGGAAAGTTTCATAATAAAGGATATTGATACTACTCCCTCCATCCATGAGTACCTTAGTGAACTTATAACCTCCCACCTGAGGTGCCACCACCAGAGCCAGATGACCCGGATTGTCAACCCGGGGTGGATGATCTTCTCTACTCCACACAATCGGCTGCTCGGACCAGCGCAAATAACGGGTCACCGCCGGTTCAACGGCATTCACCGCCCTTTTATGAAGCTTCTGATCGCGCTTGTCCAAGCTAGTGGTGAAGACATGATAATGTCCGCTATTCAACTGCTTCGGGTTGCTCTGGTAACCCGACTGCTGCTGCTGCTGATTGCCCTGATGATTATAGCCACCTTGGTTACCCTGATTACTTTGATTGTTATGTCCACCCTGATTACCGTGGAAGCCTGAACCGGAATTTCCTCCACCATAACCCGGCCCATGAGACCCGGGGCCTGAACCGCCTCCTGGTCCATGATCATACCGGAAAGAATCAGAATTTTTGAACTCTTGCATGATGTAGCAATATTTCCAGAGGTGCGTGGACGGGATCTCCTTCGTCCCATGCTTTGGACAGGGCTGGTTCAACAGATAAGACAAACGGTCCGGATTAGGACTTGGCCCTCCACCGCGCTGGGGTGGTTTACCCTTACGCCTCTGGCCCTTGTCATGTGTATTAGTATTAGCCACAAAGTCTAAATTGTGATCCGCCTTACGCTTGCCGCCGTTTCCATGACCCGCCGGGTTGTGGTGCTGCCCCTTGGCGTTGCCGCTCTTTTTTCCCTTCCCTGTCTTATCATCGTCAGACTCGGGATCCTTGGTACTATCAGAGTCAGCATACTTCACCAGTGTAGCCATGAGGGTATAACCATTAGAGTCACCCGCCCAGGAGGGGCCGGGTTACGTTATAATGATCATCATGCGAAGCCCAGTACCAAGCTTGCGGAAGGCGGGTCAGTAATGGGCTTAAGACCCGGAGGCGGCTTAAGGCCCGTAGTGATGAACCGCCGTTACGGCAAGACTTGTAGTGTAAGGCAAGAATAGCTAAGAGTCCGTGCCGGACACTGTTATAAGCCGGCCGGAACTCTGAGAGCCGCCGGGGCGTCAACCTCTCTATATAAAGGGACGACCCGGCGGCGGTTCAGGACGAGAGACAATAGATCGATAGCCAGGCATAGCGATTAAGCTCCCTGGTCATCAAAACCCTAAGTAATACCACCTCAACTGGACGTAGGCTTTTACCTTCACCGTAAGGGGCCGCACCAGTATAAACCTCGTGTTCTTTGTCCCGTTTAACCCCTTTAAGCTTCCTAGCTGCGATGGCTCCACGACTAAGTCCTTGCACGAGGACATCAGCCGTGACAATTCCACGACAGTTGGCCCCCACTGTGGGGCCAGCGCACGGTGGATTTGAGTTCTTGAAGGGCAGCTTTGAAGGGCTCAAGGGATACGCTGTGGGCCGGATGACCAAGAGTCGTCGCGGCAAGCTCTACATTGACGATGCAAACTGGGGCCCCGACGCTGGCTCAATCGAGTACGGGTACCGGGTTCCCTTCGGCGGAATCCATGTCTTCATTGGCAAGATTGGTGAGCCGGGCCCTGAGCCGGACCTCTGCGCCGATCTCATCGAGACGGCTCAGCGTGCACGACCCGCCCGGACTCTGCCTGCCTTGAAGCGTGCTTTCGTGGGATGCGTCCATGGAGGACTCTCTGAAGGATCTGGATCTGGCGATGAGACGGCCGCTCGCTCTGACGACGAGTCATCCACAGAGGAGGCCGACTCGTTATACCAACTTCAAGATGGCAGGCTCAGGGGTTGTTCCGATGGTGACAGTATTCCGGACCCCTTTGAGTCGCCGAGCCGGGTTGGAATCTTTATGGCCGGCGCACAACCTGTTCAAAACCCCGCCACCGGGGCAGGAGGCCCTGTGCACTCGTCGGCTCAGGTGCTGATGGATCTCACAGACAAGATGACGGCCCTGTTAACCGCTACGGTCGCCCCAGCAGATCAAGCTCAGCATGATGCGGAGGTGGCACAGTTAAAGCTGGATCTAGCAAAAGCCAAGGAGGATCTGGCGGCGGAAGGGATCAGGATGGCTGCAGAGAGGGCGGCTCTTGACGCCCAGACTCAGCTGATTCAAGCGCAGTCTTTCCGGCTCACGATGGATCAGAACGCGTCCAATGAGATCATGAGAAGGAGGCATCAAAAGGCTCAATCTCGACTCCCTCCGGTTTACGATCCTCGAAACCTCTTCAGCACGCCTGGTGCAGGGCCCAGTAACCCGCCAGAGATCATGGCGCCCGGGGCTGGAACGCCAATTCAGCCCCAAGTGATGGGGCCTCCTCGGGTGAACACTACCCCGCCTCAATACGTGCCGATACCACCGGGTCATTATGCCAACCCGTTGGAAAACATGGTCGCCGCTGCGGCGCGACTGGCGGCTCTCCCAATCGAGGGCGACTCTCCAACGGCGGTCGAAACCCGCCGGGTCAGAGAACTCCTTCAGACGGCTCTGGCGCAACAGGAGGCATATTCTTATAGCCGGGACAGGATTCATTCAACCCCTCGTCCAGGCCGGAGCCCGAGTTATAGCAGGCACATGGTCTCAGCGACCGGCTCAAGCAATGTCCGATGCCGTGACTTGCCTCCTGGCCACGGCCCGGGTCATAATGGAGCTTTCAACGCGGTAGACCAAGACAGAGCACGGCAAGAGGCGGAGCAGGCACCTCAGTTGACGGCTTACCAGCCCCTCCCGGTTTATCCGACGGCTTCTATCGAAGCGGGTATACCTACGAGGACCGGAGGTGTCCCCTGTCTGGTGTCGGCTCTCCGTAATGAACATCTGCCCAAGGATTTCAAAGGACCTAGGAAGGTACCTAATTACACGGCTGATTTATAGCCCGGGGCATGGATCGAGAGCTACGAGATGGCTATGGAGTTGCTGGAGGTCAGCGAAGCGGCAATGGCCAAATACTTCACCATGATGTTGGATGGAACTGCCCGCACTTGGTTGAAAGGACTGCCGCCTAATTCTATCGGGTCATGGGCGGAGCTAAAAGCCCAGTTCATCCAAAACTTCAAAGATATATGTAGGCAATCTATGTCAATTGTGGATTTGACTAACTGCAAGCAGCAGGAGGGTGAGTCTACAACCCATTGGGTTCGCCGGGTCAAAGAGATAATACATTCATCTGATAAGATGGATGCCGGCTCTGCAGTCTGAATGTTGGAGCAGAATTGTCGCTTTGCGCCCCTGAAAATGAAGCTCGGGCGGCTCAAGCGCGATTGCAATGATATGGGTACGCTGATGGCGGCTCTGGTCAAGTACGCCGACTCTGATAGTACCAAGGATCCCACGTCGGATGATGAAAGGACAGGGAAGGGAAAACGGAATGGCAATGGCAAGGGCCCCCAGCATAACCCGGCGAACCAGGGAGGTAACAAGTGTAAGGCTGATGACAGTATGGAGTTTGTAGCCAACGCCAATTCACAGGGTAACGACCACCGACGTAAGGGGAGACCACCTCCCCGGGCCGGCGGGTCAGGCCCGACGCTTGAGCAGTTGTTGAATGAGCCCTGTCCAAGGCATGGCTCTAGGGAAAAGCCGGCCACTCATCTATGGAAGGACTGCGCAATCATGAAGGCCTTTAAAAATTCCAATGCTTTCAATGGTAACAATGGCCCGGGCGGCGGCTCAGGCGCCGGCGGCTTTCATGGCCCGGGCGGCGGTTCAAATTCCAATTCTCAGAATGTTCAAGGGGGCTTTAATCAGCAGTCCGGCCAGGGTCATCAGCAGCAGCAGCAGGGGGGATACCAGACCAATCCGAAGCAGCTCAATGGCGGGCAGTATCATGTGTTTACTACCAGTCTATGCAAGCGAGAGCAGAAGCTCCATAAAAGGGCTGTGAATGCTGTTGAGCCGGCGGTTCCACGCTATTTAAGATGGTCTGAGCAGCCTATTGTGTGGAGTAGGGAAGATCATCCTCCCCGGGTTGATAATCCGGGTCACCTGGCCTTGGTGGTGGCTCCGCGGGTTGGGGGATATAAATTCACTAAAGTGCTCATGGATGGAGGCAGCAGCATCAACATCCTCTATTATGAGACCTTCCGTCGTATGGGTTTAACTGATAAAAACCTCAGCCAGTCCAATACTGTTTTCCATGGCGTGGTGCCCGGCAAGTCGGCATATCCAGTCGGTAAGATCGAGCTGGAAGTGGCCTTTGGAGATGAGTACAACTACAGGGCGGAAAAACTAACCTTTGAGGTGGTTAAGATAAGAAGTCTGTATCATGCTTTATTTGGGCGGCCGGCTTACGCCAAGTTCATGGCACAGCCGTGTTACGTGTACTTGCAGCTCAAGATGCCGGGTCACAACGGGACCATTACGGTTCATGGCAGCCGAAGGATAGCCTTGGAGTGTGAGGAAGGTGACGCGGCTTACGCTGAATCTGTTTGTGCAACAGAGGAGTTGAAGTTTTACAAGGACAATGTTGACCCGGCAGATATGACGTCTTTGAAAAAGCCAACCACGGAGCATGAGCCGGTAATGAAATTTAAATCAGCTGATGAGACTAAACTTGTTGACTTTGTTCCAGGTGACTCATCTCAGCAGTTCAACATCAGTGCCAATCTGGATCCGAAATAGGAAGGCGCACTCATCGAGTTCATCTGTGAGAACAGGGACATTTTTGCATGGAAACCTTCTGACATGCCGGGTGTACCTAGAGAACTCGCTGAGCACACTCTCAATATTGATCCGAAATTTAAGCCGGTCAGGCAATTCCTCCGGCGGTTTAATGAGGAGAGGCGGAAAGCCATTGGTGAGGAGGTAGCCCGGCTCTTGGCGGCCGGGTTTATTGTTGAAGTTTTTCATCCAGAATGGTTAGCTAACCCGGTGCTCGTGCTCAAGAAGAACGGCACCTGGCGGATGTGTGTGGACTACACGGTTTTAAACAAAGCTTGTCCGGCTGATCCTTTTGCTCTCCCCCGTATTGATCAAATTATTGATGCTACGGCGGGTTGTGAGCGCTTAAGCTTTTTGGATGCTTATTCTGGATACCATCAGATTAAAATGGCAGTTAAGGACCAGGAGAAGACGGCGTTCATCACTCCCTTTGGAGCCTTCTGTTATGTGTCTATGCCTTTTGGGCTCAAGAGTGCACAGGCGACTTACCAGCGTTGCGTGCAGAATTGTCTTCATAACCAGATTGGGCGCAATGTTCATGCCTATGTGGATGATATCGTGGTTAAATCCAGGGAGAAGGAGACCTTGATAGATGATCTGAGAGAGACCTTTGATAATCTCCGGGTCTACAAGATGATGCTTAACCCGGCCAAGTGTGTTTTTGGCGTTCCTGCAGGCAAACTCTTGGGTTTTCTGGTTTCTCACAGAGGCATTGAAGCTAACCCGGAAAAGATCAAGGCAATCACCTCTCTGGCTAAGCCGGCGTGCATAAACGATGTCCAGTGTCTGGCGGGTCGCATCGCTGCTTTGAGCCGGTTTATAAGCCGGTTGGGCGAAAAGGCCCTGCCACTGTACCAGATGATGAAGAAAATAGATGACTTTATCTGGAATGATGCTGCTAATACTGCTTTTGAGGATTTGAAAAGACAGCTAGCTGAGCCACCGGTCCTTGCTGCTCCCATTGACAAGGAGCCCTTATTGCTGTATGTGGACGCTAACACACGAGCCGTCAGTGTGGCTGTGGTGGTGGAGCGTAAGGAAGCGGGTAAGGAGTATCCGGTTCAGCGGCCGGTTTACTACATCAGCGAAGTACTCATTGAGTCCAAACAACGATATCCACATTGGCAGAAGCTTGTTTATGGTGTATTCATGGCAAGCCGGAAGCTTAAGCATTATTTCCAGGGTCACCCTATCACTGTGGTTAGTTCTGCTCCCCTAGGAGATATCATCCAAAACAGAGAAGCCACAGGAAGAGTTGCTAAGTGGGCTATAGAACTTGGGCCTCATGGTCTAAAATACGTGCCGCGCACTGCTATCAAATCTCAAGCATTGGTGGATTTCATCAACGATTGGACAGAGCTGCAGGTGCCTGAAGAGAAACCGGATAATACATACTGGACTATTCACTTCGACGGGTCCAGGCAATTGGAGGGCTCGGGGGCCGGAGTTGTATTAGCTTCCCCTCGAGGTGACAAGTTTTGCTATGTGTTATGGTTGATGTTTCCCTGTACTAACAATGCAGCTGAGTACGAGGCCTTGCTCCATGGTCTTCGGATGGCTAAGGAGATGAGCTTAAGCCAAGTAAGGTGCTTTGGCGATTCAGATTTAGTGGCCCAACAAGTGTGAGGCAAGTGGGATTCCAAGGACCCCCTCATGGCGGCTTATCGCCGCGAGGTTGATGCCATTGCTGGACATTTTCAGGGTTACCAAGTAGAGCACATCGATCGCAGGAAGAACGAGGCGGCTGATGCATTAAGCCGGCTGGGCTCTCAGCGAAAGCCGGTGCCGCCTAATACTTTCTTGGACATTTTGCATAACCCTTCTGTTAAGTTGCCTACAGAGGAAGACTTGGCTGTTCCTGACCCGGAAGCGCAGTTGGTGGCGGCTCTCCACATTATCCCAGATTGGACAATACCATACTTGGCTTACATGACCCGGGGAGAATTGCCTGAAGATGAAACTTTGGCCAGACAAATAACCCGGCGGTCTAAGTCAATGATAATTATCAATAGCGAGCTGCATCGCTGCAGTGTCACTGGAACTTTCCAGCGTTGTGTTTCCCCTGAGGAAGGTCAAGAAAGTTTGCGTGAGATCCACGAGGGGGATTGTGGCCATCACGCCGGCTCAAAATCTCTTGTGGCCAAGGCTTTTCGTCATGGTTTTTATTGGCTGACGGCTCATGCTGATGCAGAGGACTTGGTCAGTAAATGTGACGGTTGCCAGAGGTTCTCGCGACGGGCTCATGTGCCGGCTCAAGAATTGAGGATGATTCCAATCACTTGGCCATTTGCGGTCTGGGGGCTTGATATGGTTGGGCCTTTTAAAAGATCCAAGGATAAGAAGACCCACCTCTTGGTGGCGGTCGACAAGTTCACAAAGTGGGTTGAAGCAGAGCCAGTTAGTAAGTGTGACGCAGCCACAGCGGTTCAGTTCATGAAGATGGTGATATTTCGCTTTGGTTTTCCACTCAGCATTATAACTGACAATGGTACCAATCTGTCTAAAGGCGCCATGGAGGAGTTTTGTCAACGAGAGCATATTCGGCTTGATGTTTCATCAGTGGCTCACCCTCAATCCAATGGTCAAGCTGAGAGAGCCAATCAGGAAATCTTGAAGGGCATCAAGCCCCAGCTTTTGGTCCCTTTGCAATGGACGCCGGGTTGTTGGGTGGAGGAGTTACCCTCCGTGTTATGGAGCATCAATACTACTCCTAACAGGTCTACGGGTTACACGCCTTTCTTCATGGTTTATGGAGCGGAGGCGGTCCTCCCTAGCGACATCCGTCATGACTCGCCTCGAGTGGCGGCTTATGTTGAGGCGGATAATGAGCAGGCGCGTCAAGATGCTCTTGACTTGTTGGACGAACAGCATGATGTGGCAGCAGCTCGCTCGATGATTTACCAACAAGACCTGCGCCGCTATCACAGCCGCCGGGTTAAGTCCAGGGTCTTCCAGGAAGGTGATCTGGTGCTCTGGCTTATCCAAGATCAAACAGATGCACACAAGTTATCCCCGCCTTGGGAAGGGCCCTTTGTGGTCAGCAAGAACTTGCACAATGGGTCATACTACCTTATCGATGTTCGGGAGCACAAAGATTCACGTAAGTCAGAGGAAGAAACCCGTCGGCCGTGGAACATAGCTCAGCTTCGGCCTTATTACACTTGAGCCACCGGCTCTCATAATGTACATATTTCTATAGCCATGTATATATTATGATAAATAATAAAGCAGGACCTCTGTCCTTTTCTCCTCCAAAGGTAAATGTGTTATTGTTATTTCCATTACAACATTACATGGTCACTTGGAGGTTGATCCGGCTTATGATCGTATTCGAATCTAGCCTTTAACAATATGATCACTTGGGGGCTTCCTGTTCAAACATAGGTCGTATTCGAACCAAAGAGAACATAGCTGTCGATACCCACTTGATTGGCAAATTGCCGAGCTCATTGGGGAGTTTTTCTTGATCATATTTGAATCATAGCTTAACCCCCTTTGGGAGCCGACGTGGATCGTATTCAAATCAGCGTCGTTAAACAACTCTCAAGGTCATTTGGGGGCTTCCTGTTCAAACATAGGTCGTATTCGAACCAAAGAGAACATAGCTGTCGGTACCCTCTTGATCGGCAACGCCAAAGCCACTGGGGGCTATATGATCGCATTCTAATCTTAGCTTAACCCCTTTGGGACGGTTCTCTGGTCGTATTCGAATCAGAAGCCCCTAAGTTTTGATCTTTTGGTTTGCAACAAGTTCTTTTGATCATATCAACAGTGTGCAAGGGCGGTTCTTACTCCGCCGGCTTAACTTTGATTAACAATGTTGATAGAACACTATAAGCACTATCGATGCTGGTGAACCGGAGTTGAGTTCTCAACCTCATTATTTGGGTTACATAAACCGGAAGTGTACTTGAAGGCTTGCAGGTATGCTATTATGGTTACCTCGAGGATATAATTGAGAGCCGGTCTTTTATGACTTTGGTTCATATTCCGGGTTATACGTAAAATATATGACTCTCAGTGCGGTAAGCCACCTAGAGACTTGTGATTTGTTTTCTATGCAGGACAATTAAAGACAGCTCTTTAAGTTTAAGGAAAGCAAATGATCAAACATAACCCGGAGGAATATAAAAGAGCAGCTTCAACAGAGTTAAGCGCCGCACACGTGCACTATGGCACGACAAAATTAAGTGTTTGTCCTACTCTATTATAGGACTCCCCGAGCCTAAAAGGTGAGGCATTGTTTTTAAAGCATACCATGAGCCGCCTAAGAATTTAAAGTGCTCGTTGGGTTGAAGCTTCCGGCTCATCTCTCTCCGCTCCTCCGGCTGTTTCCATGACCTGGAAGGTTGATGATTTCCAGTCAATGCCGCTCAAAGCTTCAAATTGAGCCTCATCATCAATTAACCCGGCCGAGTCAACTTCTGGGGCGAAGGTATGCTTACGAGTCGGCGGGATCAGACTGACAGCTTCATAGCGTGGAGTTGGGATCATCTGATTCTCCGCGTCATAGCCCGGCTGATACTTGGTAAGGTCTGTGTCATTCCCAATCAAGGTGGCCACCGGGCGCACGCTCTTCACACAGGCGGCGAAGTCTTTCTGGTCAAAGGGTCTGCCGTCTTCCTTCAGGCTGGGGTATCCAAGAGCGATGTCGGCCGGGTCTAGCTCCGGTAGAAACGCCTTGGCCCGGCTCAGAGCAGCTATAGCTCGGGCTCTTGCAGAAGCCCGTCTCAGCTCTTGGAAGCGTTGAGGAAGTACGGCAAGCCGCCTGAGTACGTCTGCCAGGTGCGTGGGAACCTCATTGGACAGAGCCACAACGGCTAAAGCACGCTGTGACCCGGTGTAGAGTTGCTCCACCAAGGTGTAAATAGCCTTCAGCTTGGTCAGCATGTTCTGATTGAGATTGGAGCTTCTGGGACCTGTATAACAAAGTCAGGTGAGCTGATGGCAATGGTGGGGCTTATGAGACATGAATGATGTAAACTTATTAAAAGCTTACAAAGTAACTTACCGAAGATTGCGGAGACCTTCTACGATACATGGCGTTTTAAGCCGGAGAGTTCGGCGGTTCTTTCAGTAAGAGCAGCTTCCGCTTGTTCGGCCCGGCTGAGCAAGGCAGTCTTCTCATCGGCCCAGGATTTTCTTTCTGTTTCAATTTTTTTCTTCAGTTTTTCTTGTGCAGAGACACTGAACTCAAATTTGGCATTGGCCTTCTGGGTCTCATTTTCTTGAGTCTTCAGGCGGTTCTTCAGATCAGAGATTTCCGATTCAGGTTTCTTGCAGGTAGCCTGTACAAATTCTGGGTTACAGTTTGAGTGATTATCATGCAACATTAAAGTCCCAAGCACTTTGCAAGCAAAGACACTTGGCACTTGGGGGCTAATGTAGGCTGAGAAGCTCTATTTACAGTGTCGGTTCATGAAAATAAGTCCCAAGCACTTTGCAGGCAAAGGTACTTGGCACTTGGGGGCTAATGTGTCAAGTTGCTCAACTACTTGGTTAAAGTCAGGAAAGAATTAGGTGAACTATGCTGTTTAAGCCGGCCCTCGAGTGGTACCAGGTAAGCCGGTTTCCTTGCAGTAGTTATTAAGCCGGCGTTAAGTCTACAACATATTTTATCATAAGTCATAGACTTGGGGGCTGACATGGTAAGGATAAATATGGAATAAGCAAGAGAGTTATACCTCAGATTTTTGCTGGATTTGCTTCACCATGTCAATTTCAAGGTCCCGGCTGTTGTGCACTTGATTAACATAGCCGGAGACAATATCTCCAATGCTCAAGTTAGCATAGTCAGTGATATCCAGCCTGGCCCTGCGGCGCTCCAGCAGTTCTTCCTTGGTAGAGCATCTAGCCAGCACAGTGGGTCTTCCCGGCTCGACAAACTCTGTCCGGGTGATTACAACGTCTGGGTCATCGGCCGGTTGAGCTGGGCTGGGAATCTCCAGGTTATCAAAACCCTCCATGGCTTGTTCTTCAGTTGGAGCGGTGGTTTCAGGAGCTGAGGCAGACGGCGGCTCATGAGCAGAAGCCTCCGGTTCAGTCAAGACCGGCTCTTCGACCGGTTTACTTTTCTTTGCCCTCTTGCTGGGCTTTGGTTGTGCACTGAAAGTCAAAAGGTTAGTGCAAAAACATGAGTAAGATAAGCACAAAATAAGCTGATCATCATTACCCGGGTGCGGTCTTGAAAGCCGGCAAGTTAGATTGCATGGAGTCCCCGGAGGAAGGTGAAGTTTCCTGATAGTTTGAATCAGAAGAATTGAGTGGTTGATGGGTGACGCCCGCCAAAGGATGAAAATGATATAAGTTAGAGATAACCTCGGTCCGGCGCTTCCGTGATGCTTCAGGTAAGCCGGAGGAGAGGTCTGCATCCTTGTTGGTCCGGGTTTGCCTTCGGCTCTCATGACTCTGTCACTTCAAAAGAAATTGAGGATCTTGATAAGCTAAAGGATGTGAAAATCTTACTTTCCGGGTTACTCTTCGGACTTTCAGCCTTGGCAAGGGCTCCGAGTCGGAGGAAAGTATAGTTACCTCTTCAATCACCGGGTTACTCGCTCCGGTATCCTCCTGCTGATAGTCAGTGTCAATAAGGTGGTTAAAAACAAACAAAAAACAAAAGAAGAGCCTAAAGAGTCAAGGGCTACCTCTGACTCGGAGGTGTCATCCAGCTGAAGCAGGTCTGAGGCGCTAGGCTTACTCCCCTTCTTGCGGGGAGCGGCTCTCCTGGCGGCTTTTTTAACCTTCCTGGCTTTTTTAGCAGCCTCATGGTCATACCTGACCTTCCAGAACTTATCATTAGCCTGAAAAATACAACAAAGGTTTCTTGAAGTTAAGACGAAAATTGTTAAAATGGAAATTAAGGTGCTCAGATCAGTAGCTTACCGCCGGAGCCGGGTTAGCTTTGCAGAAGGGACTTAAGCATGTCCTCCCGCAATCTGCTAAGCTCTCGTTCAGAAGGGACTTGGTCATGTCATCAACGACGTCTTCAGGTAAGTCGTTGGGGCTGTGCCGAAGAGGATCATCCTTCCGGCCCGTGTAATCACACATTAAGCCGGGGCGGCGGCTTAGAGGAATCACCCGCCAAGCAATCCAGACCCAGACCAGATCAACGCCGTTAAGGCCGTTTCCCAGAAGAGCTTTGATTTTCTTGATGGTGGGGATAAGTGGTTGACGCTCAGCTTGAGATAATTTGTCTGGCAGGGGGTGATTTGACTCCAGACGCAGGGCACGAAAGCCGGGCAGAGGGTTCTCATTAGCCGGAGAAGTATCTTGGCAGTAGAACCATGTCTAGTTCCAGTCCTTTGGGTGGCTTGGAGGCTCAGCATAAGGAAAGAGACAATCTCTCCGTCGTTGAATTGAGATTCCACCGAGTTCCAAGCTAGGCCTGTTGGCGCATTCATTCTGGCGGTTCAAGTAAAATAACTCCCTAAAGAGTAGCAGGCTGGGTCCTTCTCCAAGGTATACCTCACAGAACACTTGAAAGTTACAAATGTTCGACACGGAATTGGGTCCAATGTCTTGAGGTCGTAGATCGAAAAAGTTCAGAACATCTCTGAAGAATTTTGAGCCAGGAGGAGCAAAGCCCCGGCTCATGTGATCAGCAAATATAACAACCTCTCCATCTCTTGGTTGAGGTCTTTCTTCGGACGGGTCAGGGGCACGATAGGACATGACCTCCTTCTTAGGCAGGTAACCTGTTTTCACGAAGTCATCTAAGGTATTATCAGTAACGTTGGATCTCACCCAGTTGCACGTACTGGGCGCCTTGGGAGCCTTGGGCGGCATTGTGAAAGACGGAAGCCTATGACAAAAGAAAATTTCCGGTTCAAATTTAAGCCGGAGGAAGATTTCAGTTCAGTATTCAAGATGGCGGCTTATGAAGGGGCCTAATGATATATGGCTAATTGTGTCGGGTTATCTAAGCCGCTGTGGATATCATAAGTAATTCAAGTTGTTTAAAACTCTATTATGAATGAGCCGGAAATTTCACAAAGCATGGCCTCTTTTAAGTCGGCGATATGAGCCGCCATGGCTAACAGATGCAGTTTTTTGTCTAAGTGTTGCACAAACAAGTTTCACAGATTGCAGGGATTATTTTGGATCAAACGATCGTTTAGAAAGGAAAGATTTCTAGACCTAAAAACTGATACAGAGAAGTTCATAAGCTCTAAATGAGGTCTTTTTGTGGACAAAAGGGATCTACTAGCATAAAAATGGGTGAGAAACTACTACTGCAGGGAGTCTGTACTGTTTTGGATCAAAAGGAACCTCGGTGGCGGAGCTGTGAAGAAATCGCGATGAACTACGAAGAACACAGAGAACTCGCAAGCCCTAATGCGGATCTAAGGTACGGGACTGCGAGGACTTACTGGTGCTGATGAGCAGCAGAGGTGCGCCGCAGGTTTCTGATCAAGACAGGTTGATGCAGCGGCCTTGGTCGGTGAAGACGAGGTGCGCGGCGGTGGCGGCGGAGCTCGGGCTCTGGAGCGTCAGAGGAGGAAGACGATGGAGGAGAAGAGTGGCGAAGGCTTATGGGCCGGGCCTATTTATAAGGGACGGCTGGTAAATGGGCGCGAGAAACGAGGAGGCTGAAGACATGATTATCTTGCCGCAGAAACGCCTTGATTTTTGGGATGGTCATTAAAGATAAGATCCGTTGGGATATGACAGAATAAAAAAATGAATTTAATGGAAGATGACGTCATGGCGGGTTACCAAGAATCCAGAAGATGACGTCATGGCAGGTTATAACTTTTGCACAAGAAGAAGCCGGAAGATTTGAAGATTGACGTGAACCGGTTCAAATCAACCTGGGGCCTAATGTTGAGGATATAACCATTAGAGTCACCTGCCCAGGAGGGGCCGGGTTACGTTATAATTATCATCACGTGAAGCCCAGTACCAAGCTTGCGGAAGGCGGGTCAGTAATGGGCTTAAGACCTGGAGACGGCTTAAGGCCCGTAGTGATGAACCGCCGTTACGACAAGACTTGTAGTGTAAGGCAAGAATAGCTAAGAGTCCGAGCCGGACACTGTTATAAGCCGGCCAGAACTCTGAGAGCCGCCGGGGCGTCAACCTCTCTATATAAAGGGACGACCCGGCGGCGGTTCAGGACGAGAGACAACAGATTGATAGCCAGGCATAGCGATTAAGCTCCCTGGTCATCGAAACCCTAAGTAATACCACCTCAACTGGACGTAGGCTTTTACCTTCACCGTAAGGGGCCGAACCAGTATAAACCTCGTGTTCCTTGTCCTGTTTAACCCCTTTAAGCTTCCTAGCTGCGATGGCTCCATGACTAAGTCCTTGCACGAGGACATCTACCGTGACAATTCCACGACAGTTACCCTGATTACTTTGATTGTTATGTCCACCCTGATTACCGTGGAAGCCTGAACCGGAATTTCCTCCACCATAACCCGGCCCATGATACCCGGGGCCCGAACCGCCTCCTGGTCCATGATCATACCGGAAAGAATCAGAATTTTGAACTCTTGCATGATGTAACAATCTTTCCAGAGGTGCGTGGACGGGATCTCCTTCGTCCCATGCTTTGGACAGGGCTGGTTCAACAGATAAGACAAACGGTCCGGATTAGGACTTGGCCCTCCACCGCGCTGGGGTGGTTTACCCTTACGCCTCTGGCCCTTGTCATGTGTATTAGTATTAGCCACAAAGTCTAAATTGTGATCCGCCTTACGCTTGCCGCCGTTTCCATGACCCGCCGGGTTGTCGTTGCCGCTCTTTTTTCCCTTCCCTGTCTTATCATCGTCAGACTCGAGATCCTTGGTACTATCAGAGTCAGCATACTTCACCAGTGTAGCCATGAGGGTTTCCATGTCATTACAATGACGTTTGAGCCGTCCCAACTTCAACTTCAGGGGTTCAAACTGGCAATTGCCTTCCAATGTTAAAACTGCGGTGTCAGCGTTGATGCGGTCCGATGAATGCAAAATCTCCGAAACCCGGCGCACCCAATGGGTTGTTGACTCTCCTTCCTCCTGGACACAGGCAGCTAAGTCCACAATTGACATGGGCTGCTTGCATGTATCCTTGAAATTCTGAATAAACCGGGCTCTCAACTCGGCCCATGACCTGATAGAATTAGCCGGTAAGCTCTTTAGCCAAGTGCGGGCCGTCCCTTCTAGCATCATGGTGAAGTATTTCGCACATGCCGCATCATCCACATCCAGCATCTCCATGGCCATCTCATAGCTTTCAACCCATGTTTCAGGGGATAAATCGGCGGTGTAATTTGGCACCTTGCGCGGGCCCTTGAAATCCTTGGGCAGGCGCACATTGCGCAACGCCGGGACGAGACACGGCACTCCCAAAGAACTAGAGGTAACTCCTGGTTCCACCGATGTGGTTGGACGAACCGGAGTAAGCTGACGGGCTTCATGCTACGCCGCTAACTCGGCCTCTCCGCGTGCCCGAGCCCGGTCCACCACCTCCTGAGGATCACTAGCACCACCCGCCGGGTTATTGCCACGGGACGGATCATGGTTCCGTGCATTGCTTGACACTGCCGATTCATCCATACGCCTGCTATAACTCCGGCTTGGACGGGGAGTGGAATGAATCCGATCGCGACTATATGAATAAGCCTCCTGTTGAACCAAGGCTGTCTGAAGAAGCTCCTTAACCCGACGCGTCTCGACCGCTGCCGGAGAATCGCCTTCGATCGGGATGGCCGCCAGCCGTGAAGCGGCAGTGACAATGTTGTCCATCGGGTTAGAGTAATGACCCGGCGGCGTGGGGACATGCGGTGTTACAATGTTGTTCTGACGAGGCGGATCCACCAAACGTGGCTGAATCGGCGCCCCTGCTCCAGGTGCCTCCGCCCTCCGCTCGGTTTACCACAGGCGGATTACTGGTCCCTCCTCTTCAGGACTTCGTTCGACGCACTCTGATCCAACATAATCCGGTAAGCTTGTGCATCCAAAGCGGCCCGCTCCACGGCCATCCTGGTATCCTCAACTGCTAAGTCGGCTTTTGCCTGGGTGATCTGATCTTTCACTTTCGCGATTTCCGCATTGTGTGCATCCTGATCCGACGGGTTAACCTCCGCCATCAGCGTTGCCAACGCGTCAAACAAATCCGATAGAACCTGAGCTGGCGGTCGCACAGGGCCTCCTGCCCCGGCCGCTGTTGCCGCTGTCGATCCGGAAATCATCGCCGCTGCGGTCGAAGAGTGGAGCGCCGGTTGCATACCGGCCATGAAGATCGCAACCCGGTTTGGCAGATCAAAGGGGTCCGGAATACTGTCGCCATCGGAACAGCCTCCAATCCGGCCATCTTGTAACTGATATAACGACTCGGTCTCTCCGGTCGATGACTCGTCGCCGGAATAAACGACGGTCTCACCACCAGATTCCGATCTATCCTCAGATTCCCCTCCATGGATAACTCCCACGAAGGCACGCTTCATGACAGGCTTGACCCGGGCAGATCTCGCACGCTGAGCTGTTTCGACGAGGTCGGTGTAGATGTCCGGCTCAGGGCCCGATTCGCCGATCTTGCCAATGAAAACGTGTATGCCACCAAAGGGGACTCGGTACCCGTACTCGATTGAGCCGGCCTCGGGGCCCCAGCCTGCATCGTCGACGTAGAGCTTGCCGCGACGACTCTTGGTCATCCGGCCCACAGCATAACCCTTGAGTCCTTCGAAGTTGCCCTCCAAGAACTTGAAACCATCGTGCGATAGCCCCACGGTGGGCGCCAACTGTCGTGGTTTTGTCACGGCAGATGTCCTAGAGAAAGGACTTAGTCGTGGAGCCATCGCTACGGGTTAACTTAAAGGGGTTAAAGCGGACAAGGGACGCAAGAGAGTTTTATACTAGTTCGGCCCCTTACGATGAAGGTAAAAGCCTACGTCTAGTTGTGATGGAATTGCTGGGGTTTCGATGACCAGGGAGCGAATACGCTTTGCCTGAGTCTCGAATTGTTGTCCGTTGTCCTTGAACCGCCACCGGGTCATCCCCTTATATACATGGGTTGACGCCCGTCGGTTTACAGAATCCCGAGGCCGGCTCATAATCGTGTCCGGCTCGGTCTCTGCTACTTCTATCTTACAACACAAGTTTACATATCAATGCCGGTTTATGTCTACAGGCCTTAAACCGGCTTTGGGCCCTGGGCCTTCATAAAGTGTCGCCGTCTGTCTTCATGGACTTCAGATACGGATGAACTACTTATGGGGTTAACCCGGCCTCTCTTGGCCGGTTTACGCCCAGTGGTAATATCCCCAACAGGTCCCCTGGACCTCCACCGACCTCAACTCCAACTCCATATATTCACGTTCGGGGAGAAAAAAAACAAGGGAGAAGGATTCATCGCGTTTTACGATATGGAGCCGCCGCCAACTCCAATGCACGTGCACTATTATTATTATCCACACCGTTCGGTCGTGCAAGTGAAAGGCAATAATGACGATACATATATGATGAAATGATTGAGATGAGGGAAACCTGGTATGAACTCGACCTATCTTGTTTTTGTAAATATGATTAGTTCATAGTTCTTGATTCAGCCCATTATGAATGAAACATGTTTGCAATGACAATTAGAGATTATAGTTACTCATGCCATGCTTAATTAGCTAGGAGTTTATATTGGTTTACCTTGCGTGCAACATGCTTTTAAAATGGTTGTGATGTAGTATGATAGGATGGTATCCTCCTTTGAATGATTTAAGTGGATTGACTTGGCACATGTTCATGCATGTAGTTGAAACAAAATCAACATAGTCTCCACGATATTTATGTTCATGGTGATTTATATCCTACTCATGCTTGCACTCAATGTTGGTTAATCTCAATGCATGTTTATGATTGTTGTCGCTCTCTAGTTGGCCGCTCCTCAATCTTTTGTTATCCTTCACTTGTACTAAGCGGGAATACTGCTTGTGCATCCACTTCCATAAACCCAAAGTTGTTCCATATGAGTCCACCATACCTACCTATATGCGGTATTTACCTGCCGTTTCAAGTAAATTTGCATGTGCCACACTCTAAACCTTCAAATGATAATTTGTTTTGTATGCCTGAATCGCTCATGTAGCGACTGGGGGCTGTGAGTATCTTCCATGCTAGGTGGGTTATTCTCACGATGAGTGGACTCCGCTTGTCATTCACGAGAAAATGGATGGTAATTGGGATGCCGAGTTCAATGCTCAAATCAAATCAAAATATAATTTCAAATAAAACTCCCCCGGGATTATTGTTAGTTGGACGGTACCCGTTGTTTCGGACCAGCCGTGGAATGTGCTTGTTGGTGGAGGGGGAGTAAAAACTTTACCATTCTATTTGGGAACCGCCTATAATGTATCTAGTATGGAAGATACCGAGATCTCTTGGTTGTTATGTTGACAATGAGAGCATACTGCTCAAAATATTATTCATCTTTGTTTTAAAAGCTCGAGCTCTGGCACCTCTCTAAATCCCTGCTTCCCTCTGCGGAGGGCCTATCTATTTACTTTTATTGCTGAGTCATCATCCTCTTATAAAAAGCACCAGTTAGAGAGCACCACTTTCATTTGTATGCATTGTTATTAATTGATATTGAGTATGACTGTGACTGGATCTCTTTTACCATGAATTACAATGTCTAGTCAGTCCTTGATCTTCAGGGGTGCTCTGCATTTATGTTTTGTGGTCTCAGAAAGGGCTAGCAAGATACAGTTCTGTTATATTATTTTGAGGAAGTGTTGTCATCCGAGATTTACTATTATTGCTCGCTAGTTGATTATGCCATTGATATGAGTAAATGTGAGACCTAAATATTATTGTGAATATGGTTAGTTCATAATCTTTGCTGAAAACCTGAATGCTGGCTATACATATTTGCAACAACAAGATCAAACAGAGTTTGTAAAAGTTTTTCTTTATCACTTTTAGTTTGTCAACTGAATTGCTTGAGGACAAGCAATGGGTTAAGCTTGGGGGAGTTGATACATCTCCATCGTACCTACTTTTCCAAACTCTATTGCCCTTGTTTTGGACTCTAATTTGCATGATTTGGATGGAACTAACCCAGACTGACGCTGTTTTCAGCAGAATTGCCTTGGTGTTATTTTTGTGCAGAAATAAAAGTTCTCGGAATGACCTGAAAATCCACGGAGAATATTTTTGGAATATATAAAAAATATTGGCGAAAGAATCAACAGATGGGGACCCACCTGCTGTCCACAAGGGTGGAGGGCGCGCCCCCTGCCTTGTGGGTTCCCTGGACCTCCACCGACCTCAACTCCAACTCCATATATTCACGTTCGGGGAGAAAAAAATCAGGGAGAAGGATTCATCGCATTTTATGATACGGAACCACCGCCACCTCCTGTTCTTCATTGGGAGGCCAGATCTGGAGTCCGTTCGGGGCTCCGGAGAGGGGAAATCGTCGCCATCATCATCATGAACCTTCCTCCATCACCAATTTCATGATGCTCACCGCCGTGCGTGAGTAATTCCATCATAGGCTTGCTGGACGGTGATGGGTTGGATGAGATTTATCATGTAATCGAGTTAGTTTTGTTAGGGTTTGATCCCTAGTATCCACTATGTCCTGAGATTGGTGTTGCTATGACTTTGGTATGCTTAATGCTTGTCACTAGGGACCGAGTGCCATAATTTCAGATATGAAGCTATTATGTTTTCATGAATATATTTGTGTTCTTGATCCTATCTTGCAAGTTGTAGACACCTATTACGAGTTATGATCCGCATACCCCAAGGTGACAATAATTAGGATTCTTTCCGGTGATTACCGTAGTTTGAGGAGTTCATGTATTTACTAAGTGCTAATGCTTTGTTCCGGTTCTCTATTAAAAGGAGGCCTTAATATCCCTTAGTTTCCATTAGGACCCCGCTACCACGGGAGGGTAGGACAAAAGGGGTCATGCAAGTTCTTTTCCATAAGCATGTATGACTATATTCGGAATACATGCCTACATTATATTGATGAATTGGAGCTAGTTCTGTGTCACCCTAGGTTATAACTGTTGCATGATTTATGCCATCCTACATAATTATCCATCACTGATCCATTGCCTACGAGCTCGTTTCATATTGATCTTTGCTTCGTTACTTTGACGTTGCCATTGTTACAATTGGTACAAAACTGTTACTATTACTTTTGCGACCGTTACCGTTACTTCCATACTACTTTGCTACTAAATACTTTGCTGCAGATATTAAGTCTTTCAGGTGTGGTTGAATTGACAACTGAGCTGCTAATACTTGAGAATATTCTTTGGCTCCCCTTGTGTCGAATCAATAAATTTGGGTTGAATACTCTACCCTCAAAAACTGTTGCGGTCCCCTATACTTGCACTACAAAAAAATACACTTCCGTGATGATACGTGTTTGTCACAGTAGGTCGCGTTTTTTGTAATGCATGTACATCCATGACAAATTTATGACAGAATCAAGATAGTCATACCTGTGCTGTCGTAGAAGTGTTCCATGACATTACCAAAATTATCATCACGGAAGTGTCCACTTCCATGACGATAAATTGCGCGTCACAGAAGTGCTTTCGTCAAGGGTGACCGACACGTGGCATCCACCGTAACGGAACGCCGTTAAGCTATCGGGTCCGGTTTTGGATCCGATAACCCGTTAACAGCCCCGACCAATGGGGATTTTCCACGTGTAGAATCATCATTGGCTGGAGGAAACACGTGTCGGCTCACCGTTGGGACAGATGTCATCCACTCATTGGACCCAAAGCGCCTATGATACGTCGACACGTGGCACGGCCCAACAGAGGCCCATTCCTGTGAAAAGGCCGGCCCGTTTGACTTGGTCAAAAGGTGACGGGCCGGCCCACGGCAAGCCTGTTAACGGCCTGTTCGCATATAGCCCATTTACAGCCCGCTAACCCAGGGCCCGTTTACGGCCTATCCGAATTAGGCCCAGTAGCGTCATCTGGGCCGTCCAATATAATTCCAGCCCGTTTTAACTTCCGACCCATGTATGGCCCATGACGTCTTTTGGCCCATCTGAGGCCCTTAGTAACCCTCGGCCCATTAACGGCCCGTGGTAAAACTGGCCCGTAATGAACAGTGTATCACTTTATACCCATTAACGGCCCATTATTCCGTTGGGCCGTTTCCAGCCCATGTTATCTTTCGGCCTTCTCTGGGCCCATTTATTCTTGGGCTCATTTCCAGCATTCGGTTACTTATGGCCCGTTACTGTCATTTTCTACTTGTGGGCCAAATTCAGCATGTGCTTATAGTCGGCCCATTTGTGGCCCGTTAATACGTTGGGCCGTTTTCATAGCGTCATCAAATACGGTCGATTAACGACGGCCCATTATGGTCGGCCCATGAACGGACGATTCCAACTCTAGCCCGTTTACGGCCATAAAGCGGTATGTTATTGGCCCATGTTTGGGCAATCGATCATACGGCCCGTAGAAGGTCCATTGATAATACAGCCCGTAGAAGGCCCATTGATGATACGGCCCGTCGAAGGCCCATTGTTTCTATGCCCCGTAGAAGGCCCATTGTTTCTACGGCCCGTAGAAGGCCCAGTGTCACTACAGTAAATATGTAGCCCATGGTTATTGTGGCCTAGTTTAAAAAAAGGTTATTGCGGCCACTAGCAAACCACGGAAAAAGAACAACACTGACTACAAGCAAACAAATAAACAAGACAACAAGGAAATAAATAACCAAGCAACTTACGCTAGGCTATCATGGCTATTACACATATTACATCCACTGGGCATCAAAGTTCGCCACCAGTGCAAATATAGGGAACAAAGCAGCATATCATATACACTAGTTGTCAAAGTTGGCGACCAGTGCAAATAAACGCCGCAGCAAAACATGTCCAGAACTGAAACCACTTCAGAAGATCTCAAGAAACAATATCCTGGGTACCCATAATGCTGGCAAGATGCTTAGCAAGCTTATTAACTTTCACTTGTTTGGCGCTTAAATCCTCCAGCGCTTGTTGTTGCACCAGAAAGTATGCATCTGAATTCTGCAGGGACTTCCTCAGTTCTTCAGCCTCCTATCACAACACATCTGATCGATGTCTTTCAACTTGAAGCTGAGACTCAAGAAGACGAACTGATTCAGGCAGCGAGTTCGAAGAGCTTGTGCCAGCGGTAGTGGCCAGTAACTCGAACACTACATCAAGACAGGACTTCTGGGTTCTCTCACTGTTGTCAAGGTAGTTTTTATCAGCTTTCTTGGAGACCAACAGGGATGTCTCACTATCTTGAACCTTATCTGCATTACTTCCTTCACCATTGCATAACGGGGTACTGTTCTCCAATATTTTGTCCGCATTCTAAAAGAGAAACAAGCAGACACATCACAGGTTTACCATGTTGTATATGAAACTCATTTTGGTAAATCAGTTCAGTAGTAAAGTGCACAGGATAACAGCATGAAACAAACATATATCTATGTACCATGGTCACTTTATGGTCTATATCATTCTAGTTTTTGTTGCCAAATCAAGATAGAGACACAGTTCAAATAATATTTGTTCAAGACAAAGCAGAATAGACAGAATATAAGTGTGGGAAACTATAGACACTTGTAATGTGCATGACATGAGAACATAACTGTTTATTCAATTGAAACTGAAATCAATATAGAGCAAGTTACAACAGCAAACCAGTTAAAGAAACAAGTTTAAAACATACATGTTGCGCCATTGGAGTTTCAATTCCATCCTTCAAATTTGAAAATAGTTGGTCTGAGTAAATACAGTGATGCAAGAGCAAAGGAGTATGAACCATAGCTACAGAACCTGACCTGGGAACAATTCTTCTCCTTTAAGCGTTGAGTTGGGATTCAGAGTGGTGGTCCTCGTGCTTTGGGCACTGCAGTTCCCTTACTAACTGCTCGTGTTTGGGTGCTCTATGGTGGAGACGATGCTGTGTCAACTGGAACTGGGTTACTATCTGCTAGGGTTGGGGTTAGAAGGGGTGTAGCTGGTTCTCTGTCCAACTGGGTACGGGTACAATCTGCGAGAGTCTGGGTTATGTGTGGTGGGGCTGGTTCTTGGGCAAGTACAACCGTGGTTCTATCTGCATCAACTGGTAGCACTATCTTTTCTGAAGACCGTGTTGTTACTCCCTTAGATACTGCCATCACCCTCTCCAATTCAAATGGCTGATAAACAAGAAAAGTAATTGAATGTACAGACATTGTATGATAGACAGGTGCAATGGATAGTGGGGAATAAAAGAGGGCATGAAATAATTCACATTTATGTTGTCTAACCAAACAGGATAGCATGACACAATTTCACATATATGATGGCTAACTAAACAGGATAGCATGATACAATTTCACATTATGATGGCTAACTAAAAAAGATGGAAAGACATAGTTCAAAATATGATGACTATGTAAACAGGATGACATGATATAACTATATAATGTGTTTATTAAATAGGTTGGCATGCCATAATTCACATACATGCCGCCTATGGAAACATGATAGCATGATATAATTCCCGAATAGAATGACATAATTCAAAATATGATGACTGTAAATACTAAACAAGATGAGATGATATAACTATATGATGTCTTTATTAAATGGGTTGCCATGCCATAATTCAGATAGATGTTGTGTATGTAAACATGATGGCATGATATAATTCAAATATATGATTTATATAGTAAGCAAGTAAGCAGATGACAATCCATGTATGATGTAAAAACTAAGCAATGCAAGACAACATGCATGACATGGGTAATTTAACCCTGCCAAGTTTGAGCATAGACCTCAGGGGGGAAATAGGACTGGTCATCAGTCTCTGAATCCTCCTCTGAGGAGCTCTCTGTATCCAGCAAGATGTCTGCTTCAGCAGGTAGCATTGTCTGCTCTAAATACCTTGTTTTCACTCCAGATACTTCCATCACCGCTTCAAATGGCTGATGCACAGGAAGAGTAGTTGAATATACAAACGTTGTCGACAAATGGAACACGTAATAAAAAAAATGATAGCATGATATAATTCACATACATGATGATTGGCTCAACAGCATGGCATTGCATAATTCACATATATAATGCCTTTGCAACAAGATAGCATTGCATAATTCACATATATAATGTCTTGCAACAAGATGGCAATGCATAATTCACATATATGGTAATTAGACACTAAACAGGTGGCATTCACACAAAGCATGTCTAAACTAATCAAATGACATCGCAATGCAAGACACCATACGCACGATATGAGCAACATAACCCTCCCAAGTTAATTAGAGCATACACCTCGGGGGGGGGGGGAATAGGACTAGTCATCTGTCTCTGAATCCTCCTCTGAGGAGCTATCCGTAACCAGCGAGATATGCGCTTCGTCAGATAGCATAGTCTGCTCTGAAGACCTTGTTTTCACTCCAGAATTTTCCATCACCGTGTCAAATGGCTGATGCACACGAAGAGTAGTTGAATGTACTAACATTGTTGACAAATGTAATACGTAACAAAAAAAAGGATGGCCTGATATAATTCACATATGAGATGACTGGCTAAGCAGGATGGCATTGCAAAATTCACATATATGATGCTTGGCTAAACAAGATGGCATTGCATAATTCACATAAACGATGAATAAACTAAACAGATGGCATTCACACAAAGCATGTCTAAACTAAGCAGTTGACATATTTGATGTATAAAGTAAGCAATGCAAGGCACCATATGCATGATATAACCAACATCAGCATGCCAAGTTAGAGCGAAGACCTCATGGGGTAAATAGGAGTGGTCTTCTGCTTCTGAATCCCCCTCAGAACAATTATCATCCTCTTGATTACGATCCGAAATGGGTGGAGGGGGCTGCCTTTGCGCCCACCATGGAGCGACTTCTGCATGAAATTTTATTGCCACGCAAGGCTCGTCTCTTTTGCTCTACATGTTCAGTTCCATTGTGTACAATAACTGACATGCATAGGAATAAAACATAGTGAGATTATGTAAGGAGTGCATGCACAAATCCAGAGTGATGGTAGCAAATTGTGGATAGACCCAAAACCAATGATAGCTAGCAGATAATAGCTTTAGTTAAAAATACAGATAATGGCTCCTTTAATGTTTGTTTGCACCCAACATGAAACTCATAGTAGACACCCGAGATTAATCAGATAGTAGACAGATAGTACTGATTGCTGCCCGAATATGTACCCCATTTAAAAACTCAAGTTTCAGCATAAGTTTGGACCTGACTCGGAGTCTAATAGGTGAACACGACGATAAAGTAGCATCTCATCATATTAAGCGATGCATAACGTAAGCAGACACGGAAGAGTGCGACCTCTCTTGCGTGTAGTCCTCAAGGTCATCTGCTCAGTTGATGATGGTAATGCAGTTGTCGTGGCTGCCGGCGGCGGGGAAGAAGATCTGAGGCAGCGAAAGATAGTCTGGAGAGCGGATACCTGCTGTGGTGAACCCTTCCATCGTTGGAGCAGCTGAGCTGGGGTGGAACACAGCACCGCAGGAGCAGGACAAACCACACAAGGTTTTATTTGACACATATCTGTAATAGAAGTAATTGTGTAAGGGCTTGTTTGAATTTGAGGATTCTAACAATGCAGGGATAGGAAATAGACAGGAATAGGATAGGAATGCACGTGCAAAACAGAGAATTTAAAAACACAGGATTTCTGCCAATCTGGGTGTTTGGTTCAAGAGAATTGGAAGATCACAGGATGCAAAGAAGCATGGTGAGATTAAGTCAAACCACAAGAAAATGTACGGTTATAATGCTATTATGCTACTATCTCTTAGTCTTGTGCTTCATGAATAGGAATTTGAAAAGGAGGACAAGTGGAAATTAAAATTCCTACGGTTTTTCTTTCAAGGAGACACCAAAGGAACAAATCCTACAGTTTTCATTTGCTCCATTCCTTTGCACCAAATTCATGAAAAGTAGTACCATACGAAACTTTCCAATTCCTATGTTTTTCATTCACTTTTCCTTTCAAGCACTGGCGATTCTAGTAGGCAGGCTTGAGCAAGGAAAAGCCTACACTAAAAAATGTTTTTGTGCTACTTCTATTACTTTGGACCCAGGCCACTGCCCTACTAGCTCAACTCCCAGGGCCATCGACAAATGCACAGCTCAAACGCGTAGAGATAAATAATGATGGCATTCAAGAGAGTCCATCACGGATAGCTAAGTTGCCTGGTACCTCACTGCTTGTCATATAGTAGGATAAAATAATCGTATTTCCCGTTACTCCGTGTGCTCAGTGGACAATATATATAACATGTAGAGTAAAAAAGATATGCAACAAGTGTACAACCTCTTTGGCGAAGCCATGTCGATCTCAGCGTGATTGGGTTGCCCGGTGAGGATGCTCCGGCTGACTTGGCTGTCGGAGGAGGGGAAGAAGATCTTAGGCGTCTGGAGATGGAGCCCGAGGTACTGCTCCGCTGTGATGGAGGGTTTCGTCGTTGGAGCAGCTCCGGTGAGTTGTACGACGCCGAGGCTGAAGCAGGACAAGAGAGACAACGTTAACCTGAGTGGAATTCTAATAGCATCTCCAATAGATGACGTAAAATACATAACCACAAAGTGCTAGATGTATACATCAGCCGCTCATCTCTGAACTTAACTGTCAAAACTGAATTTAACTGTCGAAACTGAACTTAACTGTCGAAACTGATATTTGCTGTCGAAACTGAATTTTACTGTCGAAACTGAACGCACTAGAGGTGAGGCTACACGTCAGTCGACTGACTTTTTCATCTCTGGTCAGTCGATTTTGCAGCCGTTGGATACGAAATCAAGGGCCTGCAGTTCATCTTCAACCTCCACCCCCTGAGCCGCCAGCCACCACCGGCCAAACAGCCACCCCCCGCCGCCCGCGTCCGGCGGTTCGCCGCCCCGCCCGCCCCAAAAACACTCCCCACCGCCGGTCCGCCGCCGCCCCGGCCATCCCAATAGGCCCCCCGTCCCGAGCTTTTTCTCCGGCGATCCCCACGCCACCGCCCCACCACCACCCCCACCGTGAACCCTAAGATAGATAGTGGGGTACTTCTCCGGCGAGCCCCCCTCCCCGCTGTGGCTGGTTCTTCCTTAACTCCGGCGAGCCCCCCCACCCCCTGAAAATTGACTGAACCAAAAGTCGATTTAGTCGACTGAAGTGTAGCTAAATCGGAGCGGCATCGCAAGCAAGGGCAAGAGCGAGAGCAGCAGCGCGAGCAAGAGCAAGAGCAGACCAGACAGGGGACCGAGAGCAAGAGCAGAGCAGCAGCGCGAGCGAGAGCTAAAGCAGCAGGAACTCCTACTGATGTGGACGTCGCCTCCGAGGGAGCGACGTCGTGGAGGAAGTGGCCGGCGACGCCGCGGTGGATGGAGCCGCGCCGTGTCGGCTCGGGACCCAGCGCCGGCAGCACTGTGAGATCGAATCAAGAAGAAAATGCGGCGATTAGTGTACAACCTCTTTGGTGGCGCCGATTAGGCTGCAGCTTCATCCGAGGAAACGGTGATGCTGATGCTCTTCCGATGGTGTAGGTGAAGACAGCGGTGTGGGAATGGAGGTGGCGTGAAAGATGAGGGGAACGTCGGGGCAGCTCCTTAGAGGTGGAGGACGGGGTGGCTGAACCGGCGGGATGACCAGATCGAGGACGGATCCTCATCCGGTACGGTGGATGAGGGACGTCGAGGTGTTGCTGTGGACGACGTCGTCGGGGAAGAGGCTCCGGCTGGGTGGCGTACGGAGGAGGGTGTGGGGCTTCACGGGTTTTCCCGGCCTCGGTGTACGAATGGGTGGGCAGATGGGATGGGAGTGGGGAACCATGGCTTAGGGACGCGCTTGTCCGAAATGTGGTGTAAGTTACAAAAGTACCCCCACCGATTTGAGGCGGTTCTTTTGGTTCATGGGTATCACGGGCATTTCGCGTGTCGGGATTTCACAGGAGGTGGGAGTTTTCGCGCGCGTTGTAATTTTGGAATAGCAAGGCGCGGGTTGAGATGGAGGGAGTTGTCGGAGCACAACGAGACAAAGATATATCTTAAATATTTGGGGCTAACAAGGCGCGGGTTGAAGAGGCGGGAGTTTCGCAGCACGATAGACAGAGACGCTAGCTTGAAATATCGGCATAACAAGGCGCGGCTTGAAATTTCGGGAGAACAAGCTTAACGTGTACCCAAAAGAAAAAAAGACAATTTAGACTAGTATGATAAACTACGTACAATGTGTTTAACACGCACAACACACAAACAGACACCATTTAGACTAGTAAGGTACACGTGCATTGCACGCATGAGATTTGGCAACCAAATTATGAATAAATACCACATTATAGCATGTAAGCTTTGAGTCATATATGCATGATGTAGATGTCCGTTTAATTCTTATAGTTCATTTCATTCAAAATCATCTAGTTTTTATAAGAAAGCTAATCTATTTTAAGATTCATGGAATTGTGCGTTGTAAGGCATAAAGTAAAAACAAATCATGTAGAAAAATGATACGTCTCCAACGTATCTATAATTTTTGATTGTTCCATGCTATTATATTATCTGTTTTGGATGTTTATGGGCTTTATTAAACACTTTTATATTACTTTTGGGACTAACCTATTAACCTAGAGCCCAGTGCCAGTTCCTGTTTTTTCCCTTGTTTCAGTGTTTCGAAGAAAAGGAATATCAAACGGAGTCCAAATGGAATGAAACCTTTGGGAGAGTTATTTTCGGAACGGAAGCAATCCAGAAGACTTGGGGTGTACGTAAGGGAAGCAACGAGGAAGGCACGAGGCAGGGGGGCGCGCCCTCCGCCCTCGTGGGCCCCTCGTGGCTCCCCTGACGTATTTCTTCCTCCTATATATACCAATATACCCTAAAACTATCGGGGAACAGAATAGATCGGGAGTTCCGCCGCCGTAAGCCTCTGTAGCCACCAAAAACCAATCGGGACCCTGTTCCGGCATCCTGCCGGAGGGGGGATCCCTCACCGGTGGCCACCTTCATCATCCCGGCGCTCTCCATGATGAGGAGGGAGTAGTTCACCCTCGGGGCTGAGGGTATGTACCAGTAGCTATGTGTTTGATCTCTCTCTCTCTCTCTCTCTCTCTCTCTCTCTCTCGTGTTCTTGATTTGGCACGATCTTGATGTATCGCGAGCTTTGCTATTATAGTTGGATCTTATGATGTTTCTCTCCCTCTACTCTCTTGTAATGGATTGAGTTTTCCCTTTGAAGCTATCTTATCGGATTGAGTCTTTAAGGATTTGAGAACACTTGATGTATGTCTTGCATGTGCGTATCTGTGGTGACAATGGGATATCACGTGATTCACTTGATGTATGTTTTGGTGATCAACTTGCGGGTTCCGCCCATGAACCTATGCAAAGGGGTTGGCACACGTTTTCGTCTTGATTCTCCGGTAGAAACTTTGGGGCACTCTTTGAGGTTCTATGTGTTGGTTGAATAGATGAATCTGAGATTGTGTGATGCATATCGTATAATCATACCCACGGATACTTGAGGTGAAATTGGAGTATCTAGGTGACATTAGGGTTTTGGTTGATGTGTGTCTTAAGGTGTTATTTTACTATGAACTCTAGGGCTGTTTGTGACACTTATAGGAATAGCCCAATGGATTGATCGGAAAGAATAACTTTGAGGTGGTTTCGTACCCTACAATAATCTCTTCGTTTGTTCTCCGCTATTAGTGGCTTTGGAGTGACTCTTTGTTGCATGTTGAGGGATAGTTATATGATCTAATTATGTTACTATTGTTGAGAGAACTTGCACTAGTGAAAGTATGAACCCTAGGCCTTGTTTCCTAGCATTGCAATACCATTTATGCTCACTTTTATCATTAGTTACCTTGCTGTTTTTATATTTTCAGATTACAAAAACCTATATCTACCATCCATATTGCACTTGTATCACCATCTCTTCGCCGAACTAGTGCACCTATACAATTTACCATTGTATTGGGTGTGTTGGGGACACAAGAGACTCTTTGTTATTTGGTTGCAGGGTTGCTTGAGAGAGACCATCTTCATCCTACGCCTCCAACGGATTGATAAACCTTAGGTCATCCACTTGAGGGAAATTTGCTACTATCCTACAAACCTCTGCACTTGGAGGCCCAACAACATCTACAAGAAGAAGGTTGTGTAGTAGACATCAAAAAACATTTGGGCAATTCTGATACGGAAGATTCTAGAACAAAGAAGAAGTGCTTGTGTTTTGGGGTTTGTGCATTATGCTTAAGTTCAACCATAGAGTCTTCTAGATTGTACATGTGGCAAAATCTGGTGGAATCTAGATGATATCCAACGGCTAGTAGTGCTCAAATTTGCTAGCTCTGCACCATCGGATTGGCCTCATCCAACGACCATCTTTCGAAGTTAAAGTTATCCGCACACTATATAAAAAATATAATATATAATATATAGATATAGGGGTATAGATATAGATATGTGATGCGAAAGCCACCCATCATCTCCAATTAGAATAGTTTGTCCATGCACGGATGCAATGTGGCCAAACGATGTCTGCCATCGGTATCTCAAATTCAAACCAATCTGACCTTGTTCAATGTGTATACATTGCAACATGCTCGTTTCCAAACCACACCGCGCAGATCTTCGTTATATTCATGCATGCATGGGTTTCAAACATCATGATCTCTTATTCAAATATTTGAATTCAACTTTACATTGATTATGACCTCACCTAGTCTTTTACACCCACACATTGGTCTTCTCTTTATAATTGTACCACTAACTTTCTCTCGTGCATGCATGCACACACACTACCAGTCGGCATTATCCATCGCACACATGCAATCTTTTTCTTCAGGTCGGTCTCCCATGAAGGCACACACACACACACGTCACCCTCTCCATCATATCGGGCATTCTTTACCTCTGACGTGCATGCACAACGTTCGATGTTCCTCTATGTGTGTGCGTGTGTATATAGCTAGGTCTTTCATAGTTTTCCACATAAACCGATCAATCTATATATCTAGTGAGGTCTCACCCTCTTTCCCAAGTCCACATCGATCAATCTATACCTCTCTATATAGGATTACATATATAGCTAATACACCCACATTAATTATATATCCAACGCCCCCCTCTCATCATCCATGCCTTCCGCTTCATCTCTCAGACGCGCGCACAATGGCCAAGACAGGGGCAGCAAGGGCCCTGCCCCCCCGCTAACATCACTATATATCGAGGCTAATATGAATGTGATCATTAGACAATTGCTGGTAAAAATGGTTTAAGTTGATGAATTGGCCCTCCTCGTAAAGGATTAGCAATGCTTGGCCCCCTAGCTCATGGGACATTTTTCATGGCTCCGCCACTGCGCGCAACAGCGCACGTTCTCGCCCCCTCTCTCTAAATATCGATCTCGCAGTTGTGCACTCCTTCATAGTCTCCCTCCACTCGGCCCCTCGCACCATCTTCTAGCCCCCCACCGGATTTTGCCACATGTACAATCTAGCAGACTCCATGGTTGAACTTAAGCATAATGCACAAATCTCAAAACAACAGTGGTTCTCCTTTGTTCTAGAATCTTCCGTATCGTAACTGCCCAAACTTTTTTTCTAGTTGAATTGCCATTCTTTGTTTGTACTTTATGCTTTACAATGCACAATTCCATGAATCATAAAATAGATTAAGGGCTTCTTTGATTCAAAGGATTCTCGAAGGAATTTTGGAGGATTCTAATCCTTAGGAATTTTTCCTATCTTGGTTGTTTGATTCGTAGGATTGTAAACCATAGGAATTTTTCCATATGATTCATTTGCACTAGATTTCATAGGAAACATCCCATCCACTCAAACCTCTTTGAAAGAATTCTGCGTTTTTTCTATGCACAATCAAACACTCGTACCATCCTGTAGGATTCAAGACGACATTCCACTCTAATCCCATGTTCTTCCTATTCCCGCGTTTTGGAAATCCTACGAATCAAAGAGGCCCTAGGTTTTTTATAAAAACTAATTGATTTTGAATGAGATGAACTATAAGAATTAAACGAAGGTCTACATCAGGCATATATGACTCAGAGCTTACATGCTACAGTGTGGTATTTATTCGTAATTTGGTTGCAAAATCTGACGCGTGCAATGCACGTGTACCTTACTAGTACTTCGAGTATGTGCAAAACACAATGGCACGCTACACAGTGTCTCTCTTACAGTTCATGAAGCCACGTGGGACGTGGCACATGTGGAGGCGTTGTCGTGACATCCTTGTGTGGATTGATCACAGTGACATGCTGCTGGTTCCAGAAGAATGTACTCGTCCTCCCTGAGCCGCACTGGCGGTACATGCACGAAGCGAAGATGTGCACGCACGCCACGCACGCACTCATTCCCTCGCACGCACACGCGGGTACACGGGCGGACGCAATTTTGTACCAAGATCCACCCCATGTGATAATTTGACGCGTGTAAAGTCCTTCACTTCATTGATGGTCAATTAATACAGCGCATGCAAATTGAGTGGACGTGAGGGCGGAAGAAAGACATTACTACTCCACTGCGCGCATGCGAGTAGTTAAATCATGGGTTGCTAGTAGTACTTCCATTGGTCTCCTTCGTATTTTGTGCCAATTTTTGACAGTAACATAATATTTACGCATCTGAGCAGTGCAGTCTACTTGAAATTTATGTTCCACTAAACTCATCGGGAGCCGTTTCGGGCCTCGAAACCAAAAACCATCAATTAATCTTTACCTTGTTCCCATCACATTCGAAAGTACTAGTGCTACAATTAAGTGCAAGCCTGCTCACACCTACCAGTACGTACCAAACCTGAACGTGTTCCCACTATGCAGGTTTTAGTACTAGTGCTAGTACTTAGGCTATAAAAAGGGGAACTACCTAACCGAAAATTACTCTACCTTCCTCCTCATAAGTCCTGCTTCTTCGTCCGTCCTTGCCATGGCCGGTGTGCAGAGCTCTAGGTCGAGAACTACTCGTAACAAGGGAGCGGCAACCAAGGCTGCGGAAAAAAAGAGGGCTCGCCGCCACGCAGAGACCTCGAAAGATCTCTCACGGGCAGGCGATGGCTCCCAGGAGCGCCCTAGACGCGGAGGCGAACATGCCGAGCTGGCGGCGCTGGAGTCGTTATCCCTCGACGGCATGCCCGATCAGCTCAATAAGCACCTCAATAAGCAGAAGGAGTTCATCCACGGCTTGGTGGAGCTGCTGAAGGAGAGCCTCGACGACATGCCCGCTGAGCTCAATGAGCAGGGGGAGTTGACCGCCGGCTTGGTGATGCTGCTGAAGAAGAGCATTGCCTCGGAGAAGAAGGCGACCGGCGAAATCCTGCAACTTCAGGAGGACAACGCGAAGCTCTGCCACGAGCTCGACCTGCTGAAGGAGGAGAACGCCGGCTGGAAGAAGCTGCATGAGAATAGTAGTTCCTCGATGAAGATGTTGCAGGCCCTCGTCATGGAACAGAAGGAGGAGTTGGCGAAGCTCCGCATCGAGCACCCGGCTGCTGTCAAGGTACGTAATGCGGCCGTGGAACAGATGATGAAGGCTCGCGTCGAGAAATCCCGCGTCATGGACACAATGATGAAGATGGCGGAGGAGACGCGCAAGGAGATGGAGGTCGTGGAGGCGATGAAGAAGCAGTTACGACTCCGCGGCCAGCAACCCTTCATGTAGTGAGAGCAGCGCCCCAGACTTGTGTGTGCGTCTTCCTTCTTTTTTTGGGGTGATAATCCTCCTTCTTCTTTTGCTCCTGTGTTTCTTATTTTGCTTCGGGTGTTTCGCCGCACGTGTCACCTTCTCTGCGAGGCATGAATAGAACAATGCTAAAAATGAGATGACTAGCAAATTAGATCATTCTTTATCGCCAATAGAACAATGCCTCTTGCTAGTAATATATAATAAGAGTAGAGAGTAGAGGATATGGCACTGGGCTGCCGTGTTTCGTGCTCCTCCGTCGTACTCCAGTGGAAAACTTGAGTATACCGCACGGTTCTTTGCTCCTCCTCAGGTCGTCGGCACATTTATACGAGCAGTCAAATCACAAGGCCCCGCCTTCCAGCAGTAATGAGCCGTCAAATCACAAAGGCCCTCGCCTCTCGTGAAAAGGACCAAGCTAGACTGCCCCGCCCTCTAGCCTTTTAAAAAATGTATACATTTGTACAGTAGTAGTATCGATGGATTGCGCCATGGAGCAAAACTATGCATATACTATATGACACTACCCACTATGAAGGTACTAGTAACATAGACTAGTAACTGGTCTATGTTACTCTCCACTATGACCAGCCAAAGTCGAGGCGCGGATACCAACGAGGGCCTGGTTGTGTCTATACTTGGACAACTCACCCGACTGCATGCGCACCAGGCAGACGAAGCTCGTGTCGTGTTGGTGCCGTGTGCGGCCCGCACATTAACCAAAACCTCGCGCCTCCATCTTAGCCTCCGCGTTTAAAACATCTCAATCTCAAGGCCAAGGAGCAACGTGAAACCTATGATAGAGCCAATCGGATGGTTGAGAACACTACAATTCGTAGCTACAGATGCGTGTGTGAGAGAGGACGAGTGCGTGCGTGCACCTCTTCTCAGAGTACAACTGTATGTGGGTGGCATCGGCCTAGGGAGCAGTGATGGTGCGTGCGAGAAGTCCCGAGAGATAGGTGTAATGCGTCTGAAAAAAAGACTAGTCTATAGCTCGCCACGAGGCTATTCCTGTCGAACGCCAAGCGTAAGATATGTATCCGACGGTGCCAGTTTTTGCACGTACACAACAGTAGAAAAAGAACTAGTAGTACCATGGCATATGCTACACCACGGCCGAGAAAATGTGCCGACGTTACGCCATCCGGGAATAGTGCCGCACTTCGAAACTAGAACCATCAATAAATCTTGAGCGCGTCTCGTCACATTCCAAATTACTACTACTACCACGCTATATTTAATTGCAAACCTGTTCACACCGATCACAACCTAAACGGTTTCCCACTTAGGAGCGTATTAGTAGTACTCGGTTATAAATACTACTATGCTAAGATGACTGCACATTCCTCCTCAACTCCTCATCCACAAGAAACAATCAAGCCATAGCCAGCGTGAGTTCTGGGTCGAGAGATTTCCACCAGGGAGAGGTGAGCATGGAAGAGGAAGCACGAGAGATGTCCCGCCTCGCCACGAAAGCAGCCGACATGTCCAGCCGCGCAGCAGTAGCAGCACAGAGGTCCCGCCGCGTCGCCGAAGCATCACGGAGGTCCCGCCGTGCCGTCGATGTAGCAGACTGGTCCGGCCACGCCGCGGAAGCAGCTGAGATGTCCCGCCGTGCCGCTGAAGCAGCAAGGAGGTCCCGCCGCACCGCGGTAGCCTGGGAAAATTTCTCGCGGGCAGGCGAGGACTCTTACAGGCGCATGCATGCGATAGACCATAGCCAGATGGATCAGATCTCCGGCTGGGCGAGGATGCAGGACGAGGCTACCGGCATCATCCGGCAACTTGGGGAGGGCAATGCGAAGCTCCGGGGCGAGCGCGACCTCCTGAGGGCGAAGATCGCCGAAAGGGCGAAGCAAGAGGAGGAGACCACTGCCGTGTTGCAGAGGACGGGCGTCATCATCAAGAAACTTATGGACGAGAATGCCATGCTCCGCATCAAGTGCAACAGGCTGGTGGAGGAATCCATGGATGCTGCCAAACAGCGTATTAAGGACATGAAACTGATGAAAGAGATCATCGCCCGCTGCGAGAACTAGTCTCCGTGACCTGCAGCGCATAAAGAAAGTAGAGATCAGCGAGCCAGATCGTTGTATGCGTCTTCCTTCTTCTTTTGCCCTTGTGTATTTCGGGCGTAGCCGCATGTGGCTTTTTTAATTATCTTTCTAATTATGTAAGACAATTATTATCCACTCTCGTCGTCCTTATATATATTCATCAGTCTTGCTATAAGTCGCAGTAGATGCTATATAGGTCCGTCGGATCTTACATCAAGATCCGTGCAAAATTTTCTTTTCAGATTTTATTTTTCTCTCTCTTAAATCTCAGTCGAGTGAGACATTCCCACGCCATTAAACAGAGGCTCGGGCGCCATTAATGGTACCTTGGGACAGAGGTGGACGGCAGATGGAGATCAAAGGGCTCTCCCCCCGATAAGCACGCGCAGGGGTCTGATCACACGCCTCCCGTACTCAAATAGCTACCCTGCACGGCGCCTCCTAGCTAATGAAAAAAGGGGACGCGTGGCGGCACGTAAATGGTAAATAGAACGCCCACGGTTTCAATAATACTTGTGTTTCCGATTGTAACGTGACAGCACTTTGTTGATTGTTAATGTGTGCGCCTTCGCAAATCGGACAGCAAAATTACCACAGCATGTTGGTGCCATGTCATGGCACCAAGCCAAGTTTCATGATTTTCATGCGTGTTTCGGATTTACAGGAATTAAAAAACCAAGTTTCTCAATGTTTCCAGCCGAGCCATGACGCCCAGATGTTTGAATTTCATTCCCATTTCTGGCATGGGACCTAGAAATTTACCCGAGGACACACATGTGATTTTTCAACCAGCTTTGGTGCACTGGAGCATGTGCTTGTATTTAAAATTTGAATTATGCACACAAAGGTGACACGTTCCCTCTCAGAACCACGAGCCTTCTTGAGAGAAGCTCCGGTTTGCAAGAAACTTATACCAAAACTTGTTCCTATTCTGCATTTTTTTACCACAACATGGTAGTACCATGACATGACACCATGCCAAGTTTCATGATTTTCAGGCGTGTTTTGGATTTACAAGAATTTTAAAACCAAGCTTCTCAATGTTCTCGGCCGAACCACGATGCCCAATGTTGAATTTCATTCCCATTTCTTGCATGGGACCTAGAAATTCACCCGAGGACACACATGTGATTTTTCAGTCAACTTTGGTGCACGGGAGCATGTGCTTGTAGTTCAAATTTGAATTATGCACATTAAATGACCAGAAACTCAATTAATGTATAAAAAGGCCAAACGAACCCGGAATAATTCCAAAATTTAACAGGGCACTCATATAGTTCTATGTTGCCTCTGTAAAGAAAATCTGGCGGTAGGCAGCGTATATTGTTTCACACACAAAGGTATAAAGAAATAAAGAAATTAGCCCTATTTAATTCTTGGGTTCTTATTATTTATGCCACTAGTTGTGTATCACTACTCAGTTTTGCCATTAGAAGTTACAACTACTCAAAAAATGCCATCGATCCGTGAGATGCCTGCTCAAAAATGCAATTAGATATCTAAAAAATGCCATCGTTAAGTTAGATGTTTGCTCAGAAATGCCATTAGACATTGTTATTTTCACGTCAAACCCCATTGACCATGTTACATGACAAAAATAAGCCGATTCTCACAATGATAAGTTAATGGTGTCCAGCACAACACACCCCTCAAATAAAACTAAGCACCCTGGAATTCTTTGACAAAACTAAGCACCCTGAAATTCTTTGACAACTAAACTGCTGGCTATATGATGTTGGCCATATATATTGTACGTATATAATGTCAAGAAACGAGTGGTAGTACTATACCAACTAAAAGATGAAATGTACGAAATATAACGAGAAGAAACATAACATAGTTCTGCTGGGGGCTCAGCACAACACACCCCTCAAATAAAACTAAGCACACCAGAAATTAAACTAAGCAACTAATCCGGTAGACACTGCATTAGAACCACCATGAGCAACGACACTGCCACCTTACTCGGAGTCCTCGTCCACGTCCTAGACTTCGTCCTTGTCCCTCTTTCTCTTGGGCGATACTTCTTTGCTTGAACCGCACACTTGGCTCTTGCTCTTCATCCAACCCTTGTAGATATTGAAACAAAGGTAGCCATCCATTGCAGCGTAGTGGATGTGGTCCATATCTAGTACATTCCACTGCCATGCATGACGATGAAACGTGTACGGAGGTTTCTCTAGTTTATCGTACGAAGGATGAACCATGGCTCCTGCCAGGGTCAGCATTGAAGGCTGATCAAGGGAGAGCACCAGCCCTTCCTTCTGGAGGTTGAAGGGGTCGCCTGCAACGAGGCCTATCCGACCCAGGATTTCCTTGTCGTTCCTAAAGTCTGCAGTAACGAATTTGACTCGGCCGGCCTTGAGGAACTTCTTAAATTCCTCGCACTCAACGTCGGCATGGCATATGTGGTAGACCAAGCATAAGTCATGCACGCAAACCTAGATCACGGCGGGCTTCTTCTTCTCTGCCTCCTTTAGTTTCTTCTCGCTTCCCATGACTGTGGTGTACTCAACATCTAGCCCAGCGACCCACTCATCATTTGAGTTTTCGAACATGCGTTTGAAGCGAGCAAGGCATTCTTTCACTGTTGCGGAAGAACGGGTGTAGATGACGTCAAACTCATCGCCGGTGATGGTTCTAACCTTGTACTCACCGCCGATCATGGAGATTTGGGACGCCATGGATTTGGGAGGAGGGTTAGGATTAGTGGAACTGCCGTAATGTGAAAGGACGGGATGACTAGGAGCAGTTTATCGATTGTAAAAATGTCGAGTGGGGGGGGGGCGCGTGCGAATGGCAGGGTAGTGGCTTGCCTGGTGGATAAATGGATTCATGCACAATACTATGGGGGGGCAATTAGATGTCATGTCTACTCGACGCCCAATTAAATGGCTTTCGATGTCATGTCAAGCGTCAGGAAAATTACAGGTGATACGAAGCTTTCCATCCTCCCATGATACGGGCTTCTGAGAGCCCTTGGATCTGAGATCGAACGGTTGCAAGGCGTGATTCTAGACCTATGGGTGAATATCCTATCCTAGAGGGTTATTCTGCAAATTTTCAGCAACTTAGCATGCGACCGTTCGATCTCAGATCCAAGGGCTGCCAGCAGCCCGTATCATGGTCGCGCCTACCACGACCGTCGCCTCGCTCGCGCGGTCGCGCCCTTGGAGATTTAACACGGTGCATTAGGCTATCTGATGTTGGCATGTCATGCATAGTCATCACTCAGTCACTCATACAACAAGGTTAGCTATAAGGTTGGCTATAAGAGTATTTTTTTTGTTTACTTCTCTCTATCTCTTTCTTCGTAGTATTTATTGCATTTGCCAAGGAGTGACCTCTTCCAATGAAATGGTGCTTAGATGAGGTTCTATGGGCATTAAATGGCTTAGCAACTCAAGTCCCCAATGCATAGGTGCTTAGTTTTTTATTGCTAAGTTTGCTTCATCTAGGTACACGCGCTTAGCACCATTTCTTCCTGGGGTCACCAAACTAGTCTCTCTCTTCTTAATTAACTTGCCACATCAGACTTTATGCCTATGTGGCAGGCTTAGCACCTGTAGGATCAAGTACAATAGTGGGCTATAAGCCCGCTTTACATGGCATTTTTGCATATGTGGGGGAAAGAGGCAAGGAAAAAGTGGAGGAGTGGGCTCTCAAGCAAGAGCCAGCCTCTACATGGTGGAGCATCGGGAGAGGCACCTATATGGAGGTGGTCAGGAATCGGGAGACTCAAGTCGGTCGTAGCGCCGTAGTTAAAATGATAATGGCAAGTCAAATCACCGGGCCCCACCTGTCCAGCAGTAACTCACTGTCAAATCACACAACCCTACGTTTGCAGCAGCCTACTCCCTCATCTTCTCGCGTCTCTATCGAACCGACTAGGTGGAACTGCCCCGCCTACCGCGCGGGAAAAGCCCCGCCCTCGACTTTTAAATAGTACAGTATACTAATTTTGTATCCATGGATTGCGCCATGGAGCAAAGCCTCAAGAAAACGGTGGTACACATGTACGGAGTATACAGCATGCCCGTCACGTTCGCGTCGCACCCCAGACGGTCGGTCGGTCTGGCACGCCGCTCTTCGAATGGAACGCGCGTCATATTGCATTTGCACACACATGTGGGACTGCAATTGAGAACTGACCATAGGCACACTCCCCGGCCCCACAAGTCGGCTGAGTTAATAGAAGCACATACTCCACCTTGGTACCTGGACGATCCCTGCAAGACATGGAAGATCAGTTCGTCCATGCATGTGACCAGACTCCAGTAGACACGCCTGGATTGGCTATCGTCTACATATCGTGCAGGTTGTGTTGTACAGGGATGTAGTTCTGGTGAGAAATATAAAAAGGGTTTCTTGTCATCTCGCAAAATTAGGTGTCATGTGCTTCGGATCACTGCGAGGGTTAAACAGCGACAACTGAGTTGGGCTAGTCATTGGGGGCACATGCACGAAGACTACTCGGCTGCCATCTAGGTCAAGCCGGCTATGTTAATTAGGACATCTATCGACGGACCCCTTTTCTACGAGTTTATCTTTAATTTGAGCTTTGATCCTCGTCTAGTTTGTCCGTCGGGATTCATCTTGTCACCTTTGGGCAGTGAGGTTATGATTTCTTGTCATGTGGCATTTTTCGTGTTATATGTTATAATCCGGTGCTTCAGATCAAAATGACGACAACTGCGCCTCCGGGGCACGTGCATGAAGACTTCTCGACAGTCATTGCCGAGGTCAAGCCGGCTCCGGCCGGTAGACAAAAGAAAACTAGTACTCCACTATATAGGCAGGAGCTGCTACCTCTTGAGCACTGCGTTGGTTTTTTCCTTGAAGAGGAAAGGGTGATCTAGTAAAGTAGCGTAAGTATTTCCCTCAGTTTTTGAGAACCAAGGTATCAATCCAGTAGGAGGCTACGCTCGAGTCCCACGCACCTACACAAAACAAATAAGAACCTCGCAACCAACGCGATAAGGGGGTTGTCAATCCCTTCACGGTCACTTACGAGAGTGAGATCTGATAGATATGATATGATAAGATAATATTTTTGGTATTTTTATAATAAAGACTAAAAGTAAAGAAAGCAAAATAAACAGTGCCAAAAATAGCTTGTTGATGGGAAATTAATATGATGGAAAATAGACCCGGGGGCCATAAGTTTCACTAGTGGCTTCTCTCAAGAGCATAAGTATTACGGTGGGTGAACAAATTACCGTCGAGCAATTGATAGAATTGAGCATAGTTATGGGAATATCTAGGTATGATCATGTATATAGGCATCACGTCCGTGACAAGTAGACCGACTCCTGCCTGCATCTACTACTATTACTCCACACATCGACCGCTATCCAGCATGCATCTAGAGTATTAAGTTCATAAGAACAGAGCAACGCTTTAAGCAAGATGGCATGATGTAGAGGGATAAACTCATGCAATATGATATAAACCCCATCTTGTTATCCTCGATGGCAACAATACAATACGTGCCTTGCTGCCCCTACTGTCACTCGGAAAGGACACCGCAAGATTGAACCCAAAGCTAAGCACTTCTCCCATTGCAAGAAAGATCAATCTAGTAGGCCAAACCAAACTGATAATTCGAAGAGACTTGCAAAGATAACCAATCATACATAAAATAATTCAAAGAAGATTCAAATATTGTTCATAGATAAACTTGATCATAAACCCACAATTCATCGGTCCCGACAAACACACCGCAAAAGAAGATTACATCGAATAGATCTCCACGAGAATCGTGGAGAACTTTGTATTGAGATCCAAAGAGAGAGAAGAAGCCATCTAGCTAATAACTATGGACCTGAAGGTCTGTGGTAAACTACTCACACATCATCGGAGAGGCGGTGTTGATGTAGAAGCCCTCCGTGATCAATTCCCCCTCCGGCAGGACGCCGGAAAAGGCCCCAAGATGGGATCTCACGGGTACAGAAGGTTGCGGCAGTGGAATTAGGTTTTTTCCTGGATGCCTCTGATGGTTTGGGGGTACGTAGGTATATATAGGAGGAAGAAGTACATCGGTGGAGCAACGTGGGCCCCACGAGGGTGGAGGGCGCGCCTAGGGGGGTAGGCGCGCCCCCCTGCCTCGTGCTCTCCTCGTTGATTTCTTGACGTAGACTCCAAGTCCTCTGGATCATGTTTGTTCCGAAAATCACGTTCCCAAAGGTTTCATTCCGTTTGGACTCCGTTTGATATTCTTTTTCTGCGAAACACTGAAATAGGCAAAAAAACAGCAATTTGGGCTGGGCCTTCGGTTAATAGGTTAGTCCTAAAAATAATATAAAAGTGTATAATAAAGCCCATTAAACATCCAAAACAGAATATAATATAGCATGTAACAATCAAAAATTATAGATACGTTGGAGACGTATCAAGCATCCCCAAGCTTAATTCCTGCTCGTCCTCAAGTAGGTAAATGATAAAAACAGAATTTTTGATGTGGAATGCTACTTGGCATAATTTTCAATGTAATTCTCTTGATTGTGGTATGAATGTTCAGATCCGAAAGATTCAAGACAAAAGTTTAATATTGACATAAAAATAATAATACTTCAAGCATACTAACTAAGCAATTATGTCTTCTCAAAATAACATGGCCAAAGAAAGTTATCCCTACAAAATCATATAGCCTGGCTAAGCTCTATCTTTATCACACAAAGTATTTAATCATGCACAACCCCGATGACAAGCCAAGCAATTGTTTCATACTTTTGGTGTTCTCAAACTTTTTCAATCTTCACGCAATACATGAGCGTGAGCCATGGACATAGCACTATATGTGGAATAGAATGGTGGTTGTGGAGAAGACAAAAAGGGAGAAGATAGTCTCACATCAACTAGGCGTATCAATGGGCTATGGAGATGCCCATCAATAGATATCAATGTGAGTGAGTAGGGATTGCCATGCAACGGATGCATTAGAGCTATAAGTATATGAAAGCTCAACAAAAGAAACTAAGTGGGTGTGCATCCAACTCGCTTTCTCACGAAGACCTAGGGCATTTTGAGGAAGCCCATCATTGGAATATACAAGCCAAGTTCTATAATGAAAATTTCCCACTACTATATGAAAGTGACAACATAAGAGACTCTCTATCATGAAGATCATGGTGCTACTTTGAAGCACAAGTGTGGTAAAAGGATAGTAGCATTGTCCCTTCTCTCTTTTTCTCTCATTTTTTTGTTTATTGGCCTTTTCTCCTCTTTTTTATGGCCTTTCTCACTCTCTTTTTTAGTCCGGAGTCTCATCCCGACTTATGGGGGAATCATAGTCTCCATCATCCTTTCCTCACTTGGGACAATGCTCTAATAATGATGATCATCACACTATTATTTTCTTACAACTCAAGAATTACAACTCAATACTTAGAACAACAATATGACTCTATGTGAATGCCTCCGGCAGAGTACCGGGATATGCAATGAATCAAGAGTGACATGTATGAAAGAATTATGAACGGTGGCTTTGCCACAAATACAATGTCAACTACATGATCATGCAAAGCAATATGACAATGATGGAGCGTGACATAGCAAACGGAACGGTGGTAAATTGCATGGCAATATATCTCGGAATGGCTATGGAAATGCCATGATAGGTAGGTATGGTGGCTGTTTTGAGGAAGGTATATGGTGGGTTTATGATACCGGCGAAAAGTGTGCGGTATTAGAGAGGCTAGCAATGGTGGAAGGATGAGAGTGCGTATAATCCATGGACTCAACATTAGTCATAAAGAACTCATATACTTGTTGCAAAAATCTATTAGTTATCGAAACAAAGTATTACGCGCATGCTCCTAGGGGGATAGATTGGTAGGAAAAGACCATCGCTCGTCCCCGACCGCCACTCATAAGGAAGACAATCAATAAATAAATCATGCTCCTACTTCATCACATAACGGTTCACCATACGTGCATGCTATGGGAATCACAAACTTTAACACAAGTATTTCTCAAATTCAAAACTACTCAACTAGCATGACTCTAATATTACTATCTTCATATCTCATAACAATTATCAAGCATCAAACTTCTCATAGTATTCAACACACTCATAAGAAAAAAAAATCTTTACTAATCTTAGATGCCTATCATAATTAAAGAAAATTACCATGATGTTTTATAGGACTCTCAAAATAATCTAAGTGAAGCATGAGAGAACAATAGTTTCTATAAAACAAATCCACCACCGTGCTCTAAAAGATATAAGTGAAGCACTAGAGCAAAAACTATATAGCTCAAAAGATATAAGTGAAGCACATAGAGTATTCTAACAAATTCCGAATCAAGTGTGTCTCTCTCAAAAGGTGTGTACAGCAAGGATGATTGTGGCAAACTAACAAATAAAGACACAAATCATACAAGACGCTCCAAGCAAAACACATATCATGTGGTGAATAAAAATATAGCTCCAAGTAAATTTACCGATGGATGAGGACGAAAGAGGGGATGCCTTCCGGGGCATCCCCAAGCTTTGGATTTTAGGTGTCCTTAGATTATCTTGGAGTGCCATGGGCATCCGCAAGCTTAGGCTCTTGCCACTCCTTGTTCCACACTCCATCAAATCATTACCCAAAACTTGAAAACTTCACAACACAAAACTTAACAGAAAATCTCGTGAGCTCCGTTAGCGAAAGAAAAAAAAACACCACTTCAAGGTACTGTAATGAACTCATTCTTTATTTACATTGGTGTTAAACCTACTGTATTCCAACTTCTCTATGGTTTATAAACTCTTTTACTAGCTATAGATTCATCAAAATAAGCAAACAACACACGAAAAACAGAATCTGTCAAAAACAGAACAGTCTATAGTAATCTGTAACTAACGCAAACTTCTGAAAGTCTAAAAATTCAGCCAAAATAGGACGACCTAAAAAATTTGTTTATTGATCTGCTGAAATTTGAATCAATATCATATCACGTTCTGGTAATTTTTAACAATTGTTTTCGTGAGCAGAAAGTTTCTCGAATTTTCAGCAAGGTCAAATAACTATCATCCAAAAAGATCCTATAGGTTTAACTTGGCGCAAACACTAATTAAAACATAAAAAATCTAACCAGAGGCTAGATCAAATATTTATTCCTAAACAGAAACAAAAAGCAAAAAAATAAAAATAAAATTGGGTTGTCTCCCAACAAGCGCTATCGTTTAACGCCCCTAGCTAGGCATAAAAGCAAGGATAGATCTAGGTATTGGCATCTTTGGTTGGCAATCCATAAGTGGATCTCATAATAGATTCATAAGGTAATTTAATTTTCTTTCTAGAGAAGTGTTCCATGCCTTTCCTTAACGGAAATTGGAATCTAATATTCCCTTCCTTCATGTCAATGATTGCACCAATCGTTCTAAGGAAAGGTCTACCAAGAATAATAGGACATGAAGGATTGCAATCTATATCAAGAACAATAAAATCTATGGGCACATAATTCCTATTTGCAACAATAAGAACATCATTAATTCTTCCCATAGGTTTTTTAATAGTTGAATCCGCAAGGTGTAAGTTTAAAGAGCAATCATCAAATTCGCGGAAACCTAACAAATCACACAAAGTTTTTGGAATCGTGGAAACACTAGCACCCAAATCACACAAAGCATAGCATTCGTGATCTTTAATTTTAATTTTAATAGTAGGTTCCCACTCATCATAAAGTTTTCTAGGGATAGAAACTTCCAACTCAAGTTTTTCTTCATAAGATTGCATCAAAGCATCAACGATATGTTTGGTAAAAGCTTTATGTTGACTATAAGCATGCGGAGAATTTAGCACGGATTGCAACAAGGAAATACAATCTATCAAAGAGCAATTATCATAATTAAATTCCTTGAAATCCAAAATAGTGGGTTCATTGCTATCTAAAGTTTTGACTTCTTCAATCCCACTTTTACAAATTTTAGCATCAAGATCTAAAAACTCCGAATTTTTGGAACGCCTTCTAGGTAAAGGTGGATCATATTCAGTCCCATCATTATCAAGATTCATATTGCAAAACAAAGATTTAATAGGGGACACATCAATAACTTTTAGATCTTCATCTTTATTCTCATAAAAATTAGAACACGCTTTCACAAAGCAATCTTTCTTAGCACGCATCCTAGCGGTTCTTTCTTTGCACTCATCAATGGAAATTCTCATAGTTTTGAGAGACTCATTGATATCATGCTTAGGAGGAATAGATCTAAGTTTCAAAGAATCAACATCAAGAGAAATTCTATCAACGTTCCTAGCCAATTCATCAATCTTAGGCAACTTTTCTTCAAGCAAAGCATTGAAATTCTTTTGCGAATTCATAGATTCTTTAACACTAGTCTCAAATTCAGAGGGCATCTTATTAAAATTTCCATAAGAGTTGTTGTAGGAATTACCATAATTATTAGAGGAATTACTAGGATACGGCCTAGGATTAAAGTTTCCTCTATACGCGTTGTTACCAAAATTATTCCTACCAACAAAATTCACATCCATAGATTCATTATTATTCTCAATCAAAGTGGACAAAGGCATATCATTAGGATCAGAAGGAACACTTTTATTAGCAAATAATTTCATAAGTTCATCCATCTTTCCACTCAAAACATTAATTTCTTCTATTGCATGCACTTTTTTACTAGTAGATCTTTCAGTGTGGCATTGAGAATAATTAACCATAATATTATCTAGGAGTTTAGTAGCCTCTCCTAAAGTGATTTCCATAAAAGTGCCTCCCACGGCCGAATCTAAAAGATCTCTAGAAGCAAAATTCAATCCGGCATAAAAAATTTGTATAATCATCCACAAATTCAAACCATGAGTAGGGCAATTACGTATCATTAATTTCATTCTCTCCCAAGATTGTGCAACATGTTCATGATCAAGTTGCTTAAAATTCATAATATCGTTTGATGATCTTAGCGGGAGGAAAATACTTAGAGATAAAAGCATCTTTGCACTTATTCCAAGAATCAATACTATTTTTAGGCAAAGACGAAAACCAAACTTAGCACGATCTCTAAGCGAAAAAGGAAATAGCTTCAATTTAACAATATCATTGTCCACGTCTTTATTCTTTTGCATATCACACAAATCAACAAAGCTATTCAAATGGGTAGCGGCATCTTCACTAGGAAGGCCGGCGAATTGATCTTTCATGACAAGATTCAACAAAGCAGTGTTAATTTCACAAGATTCAGTATCGGTAAGAGGAGCAATCGGAGTGCTAAGAAAATCATTGTTGTTGGTATTGGTAAAGTCACACAATTTAGTATTGTCTTAAGCCATAGTGACAAGCAAGCAATCCAACACACGAGCAAACAAGAAGCGAGCGAAAAAGAGGCGAAAGGAAAAGAGAGGGCGAATAAAACGGCAAGGGTGAAGTGGGGGAGAGGAAAACAAGAGGCAAATGACAAATAATGTAATGCGAGGGATAAGGGTTTGTGATGGGTACTTGGTATGTTGACTTTGGCGTAGACTCCCCGGCAACGGCGCCAGAAATCCTTCTTTCTACCTCTTGAGCACTGCGTTGGTTTTTTCCTTGAAGTGGAAAGGGTGATGCAGTAAAGTAGCATAAGTATTTCCCTCCGTTTTTGAGAACCAAGGTATCAATCCAGTAGGAGGCTACGCTCGAGTCCCACGCACCTACACAAAACAAATAAGAACCTCGCAACCAACGCGATAAAGGGGTTGTCAATCCCTTCATGGTCACTTACGAGAGTGAGATCTGATAGATATGATCAGATAATATTTTTGGTATTTTTATAATAAAGACTAAAAGTAAACAAAGCAAAATAAACAGTGCCAGAAATAGCTTGTTGTTGGGAAATTAATATGATGGAAAATAGACCCGGGGGCCATAGGTTTCACTAGTGGCTTCTCTCAAGAGCATAAGTATTACGGTGGGTGAACAAATTACTGTCGAGCAATTGATAGAATTGAGCATAGTTATGAGAATATATAGGTATGATCATGTATATAGGCATCACGTCCGTGACAAGTAGACCGACTCCTGCCTGCATCTACAACTATTACTCCACACATCGACCGCTATCCAGCATGCATCTAGAGTATTAAGTTCACAAGAACAGAGCAACGCTTTAAGCAGGATGACATGATGTAGAGGGATAAACTCATGCAATGTGATATAAACCCCATCTTGTTATCCTCGATGGCAACAATACAATACGTGCCTTGCTGCCCCTGCTGTCACTTGGAAAGGACACCGCAAGATTGAACCCAAAGCTAAGCACTTCTCCCATTGCAAAAAAGATCAATCTAGTAGGCCAAACCAAACTGATAATTCGAAGAGACTTGCAAAGATAACCAATCATACATAAAAGAATTCAGAGAAGATTGAAATATTGTTCATAGATAAACTTGATCATAAACCCACAATTCATCGGCCCCGACAAACACACCACAAAAGAAGATTACATCGAATAGATCTCCACGAGAATCGTGGAGAACTTTGTATTGAGATCCAAAGAGAGAGAAGAAGCCATCTAGCTAATAACTATGGACCCGAAGGTCTGAGGTAAACTACTCACACATCATCGGAGAGGCTATGGTGTTGATGTAGAAGCCCTCCATGATCAATGCCCCCTCCGGTAGGACGCCGGAAAAGGCCCCAAGATGGGATCTCACGGGTACAGAAGGTTGCGGCGGTGGAATTAGATTTTTTCGTGGATGCCTCTGATGGTTTGGGGGTACATAGGTATATATAGGAGGAAGAAGTACGTCGGTGGAGCAACGTGGGCCCCATGAGGGTGGAGGGCGCGCCTGGGGGGTCGGCGCGCCCCCCCTGCCTCGTGCTCTCCTCGTTGATTTCTTGACGTAGACTCCAAGTCCTCTGGATCACGTTTGTTCCGAAAATCACGTTCCCGAATGTTTCATTCCGTTTGGACTTCGTTTGATATTCTTTTTCTGCGAAACACTGAAATAGGCAAAAAAACAGCAATTTGGGCTGGGCCTCCGGTTATAGGTTAGTCCTAAAAATAATATAGAAGTGTATAATAAAGCCCATTAAACATCCAAAACAGAATATAATATAGCATGGAACAATCAAAATTATAGATACATTGGAGACGTATCAGGAGCCTCCGCGCTTGCTTGCTAGTGTTGCTCTCTTCACACTGTCTCATCCTCTCCAGATCTAAACACGACAGCGGTGGCCACACTCTCTCTCTCTCTACTCACCGCTGGTCACAGATCCAGCCGGATCCTCTCCGCCGGGGAAGGTGAGAAGGTGCAACGTTCACGCGGTCATCCTCTACGACAGCTCTTACCCACTGCCGGCGCGTCCCGATCAGCGTGCCTTGCCGTTCTCTCCCAAGCATCGCTGGCAAGGGAGGGCCTCCCACCCCTTCTTCCTCACTGCCGTAGTGTGGGCAGATCCGGCCTCCCGCCGCCCACCTAGCGACATCCCGGCGACCCTCAGGTATAACTTCCTTCGAAACCGGCCTTGCTCTACTTACCGAGCTCCTGACGTCGCTGCATTTGTATCGTTTACTATTTCTCAGGCCCCCTCGTGTAGATTGGATCCATCGGCTGTTCGAAAACCACCTAATTTTTTAAAGTTAAGAGGTAAAACTAGTTCATGCACTTGAATCTAGTAGTACTTGGTTCAAACAAGGAAGAAAGGGGGATGGGGGTGGGGAGGATTTGTTACCTGAATCTAGGACTTGGTCGAAAGAGGAAATAATGGGGGCGAAAAGTAGCAGAGAGTGGCTATCCAACTGGCCTCTAGGTCTAATAGGGAAATAAAGGGAACGCGGTACAAACTCAATATAAACCCGATCTATTGGTTGAAAAAGGAAAGAAAGTGGGGACTGGGGGACAAGTCAACAGAGTAAGTCCAGCACTAGATTTGCTAGCCTCACATAGTATAAGGTGGCTATATACTGAACAAAAATGGGACCAACCCAGATATCCTCTTCTGATGTTTGTTGCCCCGAGCCGCTCTTATGTAATGCCACTGGTAAAATGTAGCAGTCGCATTGTTAAAAGTAAGGACACGTTAAACCAATGTTGTTTTCAATGTAATGCCTCCAGTAATATGAATCAATGGCACTTTTTTCATGTCCTGCTAAATTTCCCATTAAGATAAGTTGCTTCTTTTCGTTCGAGATGCAACTGTCCTGGTCCGCCTACTCTCCAGGAGCTTCACGACCAACCTTGATGTTGCTCAATTTTATTGCAACTAATGAAGAAGCTCTGTGGGTTTAGTTTTCTGATGGAAATGGAACCGGGGCTGGAGCCCTTTTCTTAAAAAAAGAAGAAGAAGAAGCTGCTAGCTCATGGGATATTGCTTCATTTTAGGTGAACTGCACCGAAAGGTCCCATAAATTGAATCATCCATGTTGGTGACTGGTGTCATCCCTTCTACGATGGCGTTGACTGCAGATATGGTTCCCATCACGAGGTATGTTCCTTTTTGGTCTGACCGTTTGCCAAAGATCCTGCATGTTGATCCTGCTCTTGTGCTACTGTTTTGGCACTGCCATGATAAAGCAGTAATGTTATTATTTTGCACCTTAATATAGTGGCACTATTAATTTGAGGCAAAGTTTTGGCACCGCTAGTGCCACTGTTTTTTTATATATATCGAAAGAGGGGGTTCCCTCCGACTTCATTAAAGAAACCCAACCATAGAGAACCATTATCCGACAACATCTCAGTGTAAACGGGCAGTTATGCAACTACTACTAGAACGGACTGAGTACTAGCAGGAGACAAGTTCGCCACATAAGCTAGGCAGGTAGGGGGACGCAGCACCAGCTCGACCAAGTTTGGATTACAACCCAAATGCTACCACAGAAACATCAGGGGGAAGATAGGGACTGAAAGAGCCAGCTTCAGCATCCCAGTCTAAGCACCCCCGGCCTTCATCCTTGCGACGCACGGTACACCTCGTTTGCCACCTGCTCGACCCTAGTGTCACTGATAAAATGAAGTAATAATACAGTTAAAATAGAGCGAGTGTCCTCTCTATCATTTCATTTCCAATGTAGATAAAGAAAGTGCTTCGCTTTGTTAATGTATGTTTCATCAACTAGTCCCATTGTTAATGTTTAAGCGTTTCTGCAAACTGGGGTGCTTAATTTTAGTTGATCTGCACAAAAATAGAGATTTGAATGTCTCAAGGCCCCTCCTTGTACTACCGTTGTACACTGATGTTCATCACTCGCAGAAGGTGTATCGGGGAGACTTGGGTCGATTTCCAGTATGATGTAATGTTTTCTTTTGTTTATTAGTGTATGTTTCATCAACTAGTGCCACTATAATGTAATCACGCCTTTTCATTATCTGTGCAAACAGGGTTATTCAGCTGCATTTTGGTGGAACTGCACAAATGTACGGATGGAACCGGCATATATGCAGAGTGCAAGGAGCCAAGTAAAAATTACCGACACCAACCCTGCTCCATCTAAGCATTGGCATCCACCACCATCAGTGGGATGTGTGGCGCTCACTGTGGACGGATCTTTCTCGGCAACAAATCCTCTAACCAAATACTAGTAGCTTAGACTTAAAAAAATACTAGTAGCTTATATTGGCAGTTTTCTAGGGGTGTACTCTTTTCTGAAAGAAGCACCAATCTATTTTTCTTTATTTGTACACAGTGTCACAACTTTGACCCAAAGGTCCAGACCTATTTTAGGGTGATTGGCGTAGTACTCGGAGACTGATTGTAAGCATGATTTTTATTAGTTGTCACACTGATTGTAAGCATGAGCAGATGGAAGATTAGGTTAGTGCAAAGCTTACCTTAAACCCTACCGACGCCGTTGAAACGAGGCGAGTGTCGAGGGAACCGTGGAGAACGGCGGGGAAGCAACATCGCACCATCTGGCCTCCTCTTGCGGTGGGAGAACGAATACTCCTGTGGCTCCGGCTGGCTCTGCACCCTCACGAACGGCACACCGTACTCGATCGATTCGTTATCCTCTGGGTGCTCGACCTTCGACCTGTACGCCCACCACCTCCGCCTGACTTTCGCCTCGGGCGAATCTGTCTGCTCCATCACCCAGAGGAGATACTCGATGAACTCGAAGGACTGCGGCGTGACTGCCGCCGAGGAGTACATCGTCGCCCTCATCGCCGTCGTCTCGCTCTTTCGCATACATTGCCACATGGCCCTCACCTTCCTTGAAATCTCCCACTCATTGTCAAACCAAGTAAGGATCTCCTTCAACCTGGCTAACTTTGCCTGGTCACCGCCGATGATCTGCCAGATTCGCTGCTGCATCCCCTCCATAGATGTCCTTCTGAGTGGTCCGGTGCTAGCTTTGGAAGATGGGAGGAGAGACGGTGGTCTTGCAATAGAGAAGAGGGAGAGGCGAGACGGTGGTTTTTGAATGGAGATAATGGAGAGGAGAGGTTCCCCTGCCTTTTAGTCGCTGACAGGTGGGCCCCGCGCTTGGTGGGACCCATGTGTCAGTGTCTCAATGGTAGGATGGGCTACGTCAGGGGATCCTCGTCCGAGGAGAGAGGAGGTGGTTTTGCAATGGAGAAGAGGGAAAGGCGAGACGGTGGTTTTGGAATGGAGATGATGGAAAGGAGAGGAGGTGGTTTTGCAATGGAGAAGAGGGAGAGGAGCGTGCGGCAGCGATTTAGGATTGGACGAGAGGGCCGGCGCGCTGTGACTGGATCAAAATCAAAATCAATTTACCCTTCAATTAAGAAAGCGACCCCACATTAACTAGTCTCCCTTTTATTCTGGGTCATAATTGACCATGATTTTCGCAAATAAAATATATGTTATACATTGCAAAAATAATATAATTTGAAAGTACATTCAGATACGAACCAAACGATACAATTTTTGGTGACATGCATTCACATTTTGCTTTTCAAATACAGTACGTGGTCAAACTTTGACCCAAAATACGCAAAACAAAAAAATACTTCCAAGACCAGCGCCGCTCTTCCGCTCTTCTCCTCTTAAACCACTGCCGCTCCTCTCCTGTTCCAATCTAAATCCAGCGCCGCTCCTCTCCTCTTCCATTTCAAAACCACCGCCCCTCCTCTCCTGTTCCAATCCAAAACCAGCATCGCTCCTCTCCCGTTCTAAACCAAAACCAGCGCTGCTCCTCTCCTCTTCCATTCAAAAACCACCGCCGGCGAGTGAAGGTGCTGTGGAGAAGTAGATCGATGGAGGAGTACAACCGATACGTGAGGATCGCAGACGGCGACCCTGTGAAGCTAGCTAGGATGTTGGAGATACAGTCTTGGTTTGACAACAAGGACCAACTAGCGGCGATGGCGACATCCATGGCCAAATATCTGCAATAGAGCGAAAAGGCGGCGATACTCCCGGAGGGAGTCGCGCGGGAGTACATAGAGCTGCTCCTCTGGGCCATGGAGCAAACAGATTCACCGAATCCGATCGTGAGGGAGCGGTGGTGGGAGTATCGATCCCAGATGGAGCATCCACCAGAGATTGAAGGATCGAACATCTACATGGTGCCGTTTGTGAGGGTGACATGCCAGAGCGAGCCGGTGGAGTCTTCGTCGACCGAACCCAACTGCAAGAGGAGAAAAACAGTTGGCCCGACGACGCTTCCCCGCCATCCTCTCCCTCGCCGTTCACATCGTCTCACGGGGTGGCTGTCTGCCGCCGAGGAATAGGAGGGATTTGCCCCCCCCCCCCTAGACCAATAGTCGGGCAGGTTGTGAATTGTCAGGAGGAGCTTAGGGTTGTTAGTATTTGCAGGTTGTGAATTGTGTTTTGTGTTGTGTATTTTGAGAGTACTTTCATATATGAATGTCTTTTGAATTTCAGATTTGCAGTATTGAGCATATGAAGTATTTTATGAATTCTAGAGATCTATTTTTAGCACTTAAAAAAATGTAGTTTCATAGGAGTATAAAAGTGCAGACAATGTGATTCTCAGAGAAGAAACTCCAAGTTCAGTTTCAGGTAAGAAACTGCAACTTTCAGAGGCAGAGCATTTATATTAACACAGCCTTTTCAAACAGTGTAAACATCATGCTGGAAGTTTTATTCATGGTCGAAACTGGAACTACCAGCCAGTTAACATCATGTTGATCAACATTCATGCATAGCACACCTTCATATGATGCACAGTCAAAAAGATATGCTATTTTCAAAATGCCCACACAATGTCGAGTGTGCGAAAAACAGAGAAAACGAGGGACGAAGTTTTGGCAAGTGTAGGACATGGTGTGCGTAGATGATAATTGGGACCCACATGTCAATAAAGGCAGAGGCAAAAAATTTGGAGATATTTTCTCTGCACAGGTGGAATCGAACCCGGGCGGAACAGCTGTCGGGTAGTGTCACTCGGCCACTGGGCTAGTTCAGCTGTTTCGTTACTAATAAGGCACTTCCTCAGGTTGTCGGATCTCCTCCTGCGCCTTTGTGCGCTCGCCGCGACGCCGCTGTCTACTGTTGTGAACATGCTGAACAAATGAGAGGAATCTGGAGAGGACTGTACGTGGAGAGGCGGACAGTCGGGACCCACCAGGTCTATGGCCGTAAGCAAGTAAGTGCCTCATTGAAAAAATACTTCCTCCTAATGCTATACTGACGTTGGGGCCCACGGGTTTGTCAACATAATTACATTTTTTTAGGTGCTTCAACGTAGTTACTATAGGAGATAAATTCACAACGAAGCCGAGGAGCTGGCAGGTATAATTTATTATCACTGGGGCAGCAAGTATCAGCTGGGTTTTGGGCTGCCCCGTCTAGGCTTTCTTTTTTAACATGCGCAGCCCACGACCTCGGATGGGAGGTCCATAAGGCTGTTTGTATTTTCTTGAGGGCTTCATGTATCGGCCAGCCTATGGACCTCCCATCCGAGGTTTTAGTTTTCCTGAAACATCGACAGCCCAATTTATGTAATTTTTTTGAAGAAAACGTAGAGGTCTGTTCTATTTTTCTATATAAGAATAGGAACGCCTGGTCCAACTTATGTCTCCCTTCTAACTATATTATATATATTTAAATTATTTTATATGTTATTATATATTATTGTTATTGTCATCATATATTTAACATATACTTACATATGTAAGAAAACAATATCCCACATCTTGTTAACTTATAAAAATAATTTCTTAACAATAAAATCCTGGATTTTTTTGGCAACAAAAATCCTGATGATTGTGTACAAAAGCTTGGTAAGATTTAAGGACCAATGTAATAATAAATCACTTATTATTTATATTTATATATATATATAACAAAATGCTCAGCCCCTGTTTATTTTTGATAACATTGTTGCGCCCACCCCAACATTATAATTAGAATCAGCCCGGCAAAATCGTGTATTTCGAGAAAGTGCAAATGGCTTGTAATTTTTTAGGAAAAACATAAATGGGCCGCATGGACGCTACATTATTTGTTCACCCAGCCCAGCTAATGGACTGTAATTCAAAAGAAAAAGAGATCAAATGGACTGTAAATTCTACCCCGCAAAAAAACACTGTAAATTTTGAAAAAATGGGTTGAATACGTGCCACATTTTTGGAGGCTGAAATGTGGGCCAATAGGCCGAAGCCAATGCAAGTCGTTGTCAACTTAGTCAACAAAACAAATGATTCTGACATTGTTAGCCGTTGGATTTACATCCAACGACCGGCATCTATCTTCAATCTCTCGTCTTCTTCCTCCAACGCCGTCGGGACCACCTGCTCCCGCCTCCTGCTGCTAGCAGCTCTGCTTAGCACGCTTCGCTGTGAAGCACTACTCTACCATTGGCCAGGCCATCCCTCCACCCCTCCACACCTCCTGTTCTTCTCCACCGACTGCCGAACCACACCGCACCAGAACCAGTTAACCCTCGTACACCTCTCCGTCTGCGACTCTACTCCCGCGTCTTCCCATCACCGGCCCGTTGCTGTCCGAGGCCTCGCCGTCGTCCACCACCTTGGATACGCTCGGCGCGGAGTGGTCAACGTGGTCAATGAACGACACCATCAGAAGTAGACTGTGCGTGGAGAGGCTGACAGCTGGGTCCATGGTCGCACGCAAGGAAATGCCTCCTTATTACGCGCAAAATAATGATTCCTCCACCTGACAGCTAGGACCCACTGAAAGGGCCTCTGTATTTCGCGAAAAAAAGTTCCCACCGCTGACAGGTCGGACCCACCAGCTATATCTTCGCACGCAAGGAAGTGCCTCCTTATTACGCACAAAAAAATGAATACTCCCCCTGCTAGTTGGGACCCACCTTGGTGGGAGGCTGACTTGTGGGCCTACTAAGTTGACGGGGACGGAGTGCTTTGTCAACTTAGTCAATATGAACGATTCTAGCTCCAGTGACCGTACGATGTCCATCCAACGGCCGTAGTGCTTCTTCAACCTCTGGTCTTGTTGCTCCAGTCACCCAAAGCAGCGCCGGTCGTGCCGCATGCTCCTGCCTCCCGTGGCCGGCTGTGCTGCCGCGGAGGCCTCACCGCCCCCTACTATTCTCACCGCTGGCTAGGCCATCCCTCTACTCACCCACACCCCCTGTTATTCTGCGGCGACGGCAGCCTCACACCGCAGCGAACCAGTGAACCCTCGTACTCCTCTACGTGTGGGCGTCCACTGCCGCGTCTTCCCCGGCTCCGCGGCGTCCCCTTCCTAGGCCTCGCCGTCGTCCACCGCCCTGGTGCTCTCGGCGCGGCATGGTCAACGTGGTCAAGGAACGGCTTCCATCGGACGTGGACTGTACGTGGAGAGGCTGACAGCTGGGTCCACGGCCGCAGCAAGGAAGTGCCTCCTTATTACGCGCAAAATAATTATTCCTCCACCTGACAGCGGGGACCCACCGGACGGGCCACCGTATTTCACGAAAAAAATGTTTCCCCTGACTGCTGGGACCCACCAGCTACATCTTCGCATGCAAGGAAGTGCGTCCGGGCAAAAAAAATGATTCGCCCCCCTGACTGCTGGGACCCACCAGCTACATCTTCGCAGGCAAGGAAGTGCCTCACAGTCGGGACCCACCTGGTCGAAGCGTACGTAGCGTTGTCATTCTGGTCGCAAACGTGTACGTACATACTGGTCGATGTAGAGGCGCGCACGTGTCGTAGTAGAGGCGCGCACGTAGCATGTACACGTACGTACAACGGCCAGTGTGCAAGAAAGAAAATACGGCCACGTACGTACATACGGGCAGGGTCTCGAACGCCTACTCGCGCATACGTACGGCCATGGCTCGTGTACATGGCTGGGTCGGAACGGAGAAACAACGTCGTCATCGTGTTCATAGGGAGCCAACCGGCTGGGTCGGAACGGAATGCGTCATCGTGTTCATCGGGAGGGCCTGGACGGAACAGCCGATGGAAACGAGGCATGGCGTACCGCAGAACGGAGGAAGCGGCCTTGTGTTCGATCGGCCACGTTCGAAACGGGATCCTGTTCATCGGGAGGGGTCTGGCGTACCGCAAAACGGAGGAAACGGACATCCTATGGTCGAAACGAGGGTCCTGTTGGTCGGGAGGGGTGTGGCGTACCGCAAAACGGAGGAAACGGACTTGTGTTGGAGCGCTACGGTCGAAACGGGGGTCATGTTCATCGGGAGGGGTGTGGTGTACCGCAAAACGGGACTCCACGGGATACTGTTCATCTCCACCGTCGACCCCCTCCAGCCTCCACGGGCTACTGTTCATCCACCGTCGACCTCCTCCAGCCTCCACCTGCGACTGTTCATCCACGGGCTCCTGTTCATCCAGCCTCCACCGCGCGCTACTCCACCGGCTACTGTTCAACCAGCCCTCTCCACGGGCTCCTGTTCAACCACCCCTCCACGGGCTACTGTTCATCCTGCCCTCCACCGTCTACTGTTCATCCTGCCCTCCACGGGGTGGTCCTGTTCATCCAGCCCTCCACGGGGTCTTGTTCATCCAGCCCCAACCGGCTCGATCGATCGGGGTACTGTTCATCCAGAGGCAACACCACGGGGTCCTGTTCATCCACCCCCACCGGGAACTTTTCATCCAACCCCCCCCCCCCCCCGCAACGCTCACTGTTCATCTAGAGGCAGCATCGATCGGCTTCAGTTAGCAGCAGTAGCGAAGGAATCGCTCGATCGGGTTCAGTTAACAGCCATCGATCGATCGCTTGGGTTTAGTAACGTGTAGCCTGCAATGCAATCGCTCGGGTTCAGTTAGAGCCCAACGCCTCGCTCGGGTTCAGTTATAGCCCAATGCCTCGCACACACGCGTGTACGTACGAGAGAAACGCGCATCGCTCGGCCCCCGACCACCCACCGTAACCGGGGACTCCCCGATATTTTCCGCGCCCTCGCTTCTACCATGATTTTTCCGTCATGGACGGCCCAAAGAATGTCATGCAGCTGCGTCTCCGGCCCGCCCAGGACGAAAAGCCCATTTTCTATCATGATTTTTTGTCATAGAAGTAGGACCCCACCGCATCTATGATGATACCGGGTTTTGTCACAATTATCGTCATAGAAGTGTCATAAGTATGACAGAAAAGATTTTTGTTCGGCCCAAAATGTCACGGATGTGTCTTTTTTTTGTAGTGTTGTGGGTTATCAATCCTCCACTACCATCTTGATCTGATGATAACCAGAATAAGCGTCTAGAAAACACAAACTCTCACAACCTGTCGTGGCATCCACAATTTGGTCAATACGGGGGAGAGCAAAAGGATCAATTGGACAGGCCTTGTTAAGATCTGTATATTCCACACACATACGCCAAGTGCCATTCTTCTTAAGCACAAGCACCGGGTTAGCCAGCCACTGAGGATGAAACACCGCAATGATGAACCCAGCAGCTAGGAACCGGGCCACTTCTTCTCTAATAGCCTTACACCTCTCCTCATTAAAACGACAGAGGAACTGGCGATCAGGTTTCATCTTAGGATCAATATTAAGCCGGTGCTCAGCGAACTCTCTCGGTACACCTGGCATGTCAGAAGGCTTCCATGCAAAGATGTCCCGATTCTCACGGATGAATTTGATGAGCGCGCTTTCCTATTTTGGATCCATCCATGTCCCAATGGTGAACTGTTGAGAGGAATCACCGGGGAAAAAATCAACTTGTTGTGTATCCTTCGCCAACTTAAACTTAAGTGGCGGGTCTGTCTCTGTAGTGGACTTCTTCAGAGGGGTAATATCAGTCGGGTCAGTATTATCTTTGTAATACTTGAGCTCCTCCGTGGCATAGGCCGACTCTGCATAAGCCGCTTCTCCTTCCTCGCACTCCAGGGCGAGTTTACGATTCCTGTGGACCGTTATTGTTCTGTCAGGCCCTGGCATCTTGAGCTGCAAATACACATAGCAAGGGTGAGCCATAAACCTGGCATAAGTCAACCGTCCAAACAGGGCATGATATGGGCTCTTGATCTTGACCACCTCGAACCATAGCATCTCTGCTCTATAGTTGTGCTCATCACCAAAGGCCACTTCCAGTGATATCTTCCCGACAGGGTAAGCCGACTTGCCAGGCACCACTCCATGAAACACTGTGGAGAACGGCTTAAGATGCTTGTCTGTGAGGCTCATCCGATGGAAAGTGTCATGGTACAAGATGTTGATGCTGCTGCCACCATCCATAAGCACTTTCGTGAATTTATAACCGCCCACTTGAGGGGCTACCACCAGTGCTTGATGACCTGGATCATCAACCCAGGGCGGTGATCCGCCCGGCTCCATGTGATTACCTATTCTGACCACCTTAAATATTGAGGCACTGCCGGCTCAATCATGTTGACTGCTCACTTATGGACCTTCCAGTCACGCTTACATGTGTTTGTAGTGAAGATGTGATATTGTCCACCATTAAGCTGCTTTGGATTACTCTGATATCCTGATTGATTATTTTGCTGCTGATTACCCTGACCAGACTGTTGATTATGACCACCATGGTTACCCTGACCCTGATAGCCAAAATTTGAGCCGCCACCACCAAAGCCAAAACCCTGAAAACCAGATCCTGACCCGCCGGGCGACCCATTATTATTACCATGATGCTGGTGAAGGCTATGATTCCTGAACTCTCGCATGATATAACAATCCTTCCAAGCATGAGTGGATGGCTTGTTAGGATAATTGTGTTTCGAGCAGGGGTCATTGAGCATTGCCTAAAGATTGAAAGGTTTTCCTCCACTGAAAGGCGGCTTGCCATTACCATTGCGACGCTGGTTTTTAAACCCGGCGTTGGTGTTAGCCACAAAATCTAACCCGCCATTAGAATACTTGCGCTTTCCCCCATTGCCTTGGTTATTCTGATTGCTATGCTAAGCAGAGGCGTGTTGCTGCTGACCCTTGCCACTGTCGTTCTTCTTGCCCTTACCAGATTTATCATCATCAGAGCTACCTGGTAAGTACATCCATAAGCTTGACCATATCTGTACATTTACGCTTAAGCCGACCGAGCTTCTGCTTGAGGGGGTCAAAGTGACAGTTCTGCTCCAAAATCAGCAAAGCCTGAGCCGCCCCAATACTGTACGAAGAATGGATGATGGTTGCAACCCGGCGAGCCCAATGATGAGCTGACTAGTCCTCTCGCTGCACATAGTGCTCCAAATACACAATCGTCAAAGGTTGCTTACAAGTTCCTTCAAAATTCTTGATAAAGGTGTCCTTCAACTCTACTCAAGTATTAATGGAGTTAGGGGGCGGGATCTTCAGCCATGTGCAAGCCGGTCCTTCCAACATCATGGTGAAATATTTAGCACAAACTGCATCGCTGACGTCTAACATCTCCATGGCCAGTTCATAACTTTCAATCCAAGCCTCTGGAGGGAGGTCCGGCGTGTAATTAGGCACCTTGCGAGGGCCTTTGAAATCCTTGGGCAAACGCTCATTACGCAAAGCCGGCACAAGACACGGCAGCCCGATGGTCCTGGAATTTGACCCGGCTCCCACCGAGGCTGAAGGTGTCACCGGAGGCTGCTGATAAGCCCCCTGGTTAATTGTCGCTGCCGCCTCATGGCGGGCTCTGGCCTCATCCACAATCGCCTGAGCATGACTCCTCGGGTTAAGGGGCGGGTTATCACGGGGCGGGTCGTCACGGGGCGGGTTACGGCGCTGCTCACTACTGGAGACCACGGGCGACTCAATGTGCCGACTGTAGCTTTGGCTTGGGAGAGGAGTTGAGTGCAAGCGAGCACAACTGTATGAATACTTCCCCTGCTGTGCAACCGCCGTTTGAAGGAGGTCAATGGCATTCTGTGCCTCGACTTCAATGGGCGTCGCACCAGTAATAGGGAGCGCACTGAGCTGGGTGGCCGTTGCTACCATGTTATCCACCGGGTTAGAAAAGTGACCCGGCAGTGTTGCAAAACGTTGAGGCGGGGTCTGACCCCTACGGGCCAGCTCTGACTGACGAGGTTGAGTCGTCGCCCTGTTCCCAGGCGCCTCTGCAGTCGGGGGTATAACCGGTGGAGTACTAGGTCCTGCCCCCGGCGTGTTAAACAGATTCATGGGCTCATAATTTAAAGGCAAACGGGTCTGGTGCCTCCTCCGAAGAACTGCATTGGAGGCGTTCTGATCCATACTTAAACACCAAGCCTCTGCTTTCAAGTGTTCCGACTCGGCATTAATTTAAGCCTGCACCGTTGCCATCCAGGTGTTTTCAGCATTGATATCTTCCTGGGCCTTGGTCATCTGCTCCCTAAGCTTTGCGATCTCTGCGTTACTCTCCGCTTGGTTCTCCGCCATAACTTCAGTCCCCATTAAGGTTGTCAACTCATTCATCAACTCAGACAAGACCTGAACCGACGGTCTGACTGAGCCGGATCCTGAGGGTCAATAGCGGCTGTCACTCCAGCCGTCGTGCTGTTGAGAGCCGGCACCGTACTTGCCATGAAGATGGCAGCTCGGCTCGGTGGCTCGTAGGGGTTCGGAATACTGTCACCATCGGAACAGCCCCCAAACCCATTTTGAAGCTGGTAGATTGACTCCGTCTCTCCGGTCGAGGACTCATCACCTAAGTAGATGAGAGTCTCTCCTCTAGATGCGGAATTTTCTGCAAGTTCCACACCTTGCGTGAAGGCCACGAAAATGTGCTTCCGCCCGGCTTGGACCCGGGCGGGTTTCGCGCGCCAAGCCGGCTCGATGATGTCGGTGCAGATGCCCGGCTCACGCTCTGATCCGCCGATCTTGCCGATGAAGACGTGGATTCCGTGAAAGGGGACCCAGTACCTGTACTCGATTGAGTCAGCCTCGGGCCCCAGCCAGCATCGTCGATGTAGAGCTTGTCGCGGCGACTCTTGGTCATCCTGCCAACGGCGTATCCCTCGATCCTTGGGAAGGAGCCCTTCGAGAACTCGAAACCACCGTGCGCTGGCCCCACGGTGAGCGCCAACTGTCGTGGTTTTGTCACGGCAGATGCCCTAGTGAAAGGACTTAGGTGCGAGGCCATCGCTACGGTGATTAGCTTGAAGGGGTTGAGCGGGACGAGAGACACGAGTTTACCCAGGTCCGGCCCCTCATGGTGGAGGTAAAAGCCTACTCCTTCTCTTGTTGCTTATTGCCTGAGTATCGATTACAAGGGAGCGGATTCACTTAACCTAGCTCTCGATTGATTGTAACATGTCTATTCTATGCCGGGGACTCGCCTTTATATACGGGTCGAGGCCGCTGGCTTACAAGAGTCTGGGTCGGGTTACGACCCGTGACCGAGTCATACTCTAGCTCACCTTGCCTGGTAAGGACAATCATCATATGGCGGCTTACACCTTTGGGCCACACGTCGTCTCCTGGTCTTGGGCTTTAAGTCAGCCCATCTTGTGAGTCGCCCCTTCAGTACTTGGGCGTGTCTGAAGCCTTAACTCCGGGAGTCGCCAACGGTCTAACCCGGCCCTTCCTGGGCGGGTTATATCTCGGGGTCATATCCCCAACACCACGAGAGATAGGCCAGCTGCCCGAGGACCCCCTAATCCAGGACTCCCTCACCTACGACATGAATGTTTGGTTCAATGAGCACAAGCACTATGCTCCCTACGACATGAAAGTGATCCATGATCGCGGACTGAGGTCACTACTCCATCGAGTGTACATCATTCAAATGTCGTCAACAAGTATTGTAGTGTGTATGTACAAGTGCGAGCAAGATGGCCAAGGGGGGCATCACTCAAAGAGCTCGTAAGTGTTGCTTCTTGGTGCTCTACGTGTTGGTCATTATGTTCATTTGCTCAATTTGCAACTTGTTGATCAGGTCATTGTCTAGCCTGGACACACATGAGTGTTCTGCCATAGGACGAAGTGGAAGCTACAATGATGCATTATTGGGTGAGCTCAATGCCCATGGCAAACTGGATCAATTACCTATGAAGAAGTTCAAGCTCGAGAAGAGGAAGCTTGAGACGAAGTCTGCTTTGGGCATCGATGAAATTTAAAAACTTCTTGAACATCTTTCAGGGAGTGCTTTTGAATTTAAATGGATGATTGAGTTGCTGTTGATCTGTATACATTTGTCAAAGTGACGCATCTGTTAAAGTGACCAAAGGCAGTCATTTGGTTTGTTTTATTTTTTTCATGAAAGTGGCGGACATTTGGTGACTCCCGTTAAATGGCCTTCGCCACTATTCCTGACCGCGGACATGTCTAAACATGTCCGCAAGCATTTGGTGATGTTCGTATTGGTGAACCGTGTTGGAGTTGCCCTAAGTCTGCCAACCAACCTTCAGCGTAGGATTCACAAAACAGACACCATTCATAATTTAAATAAAACTAAATAAAAAAAGCAACAACCGAATACAAATCTGAAAGGTAAAAGCGACACCTAACTGCGTTTGTTGGCCAAAAGCAAGCCTTCCTCTTGTTGGCATGTCAACATCTTGGACTCTTGGTACCATGATAGTCGGGCAACGTGAGAAAATTGTGCGACATTTCTGTTGTTGTCGCTACACTTGAATTCGTTTCATGAGAAGAAATCTTGGCACTGGGAATGGGATCTGACTACTGAATACTGATCACAGAGACACGGGATATTCAACATGGCGAGACAAGTTACGCTGAAGTTGCTTACCAACAAATCTGCCCACCTATGCACATTTAGTTATTCCTACTCTTCCAACGTAGCTGAACAACCAAAACTACCCCACGAAATCGGACTACGTGTATCTATTTAATCGGCATCATCCCCCGAAGTGTCTGGGATCTTGTTCTCCCCTTGATTAGCACTGACAGCTAGCGACCATATTCACAACACCCGCGTAATCAACGCACCGCCATGGCCAAGCTGCACCGGCTCATCTCCGTCGTCCTCAGGCTCGTCGCGGCCGTCACCGCGGCCGCCGCGGCGATAATCATGGTGACCAGCCGCGAGACCACCAGCTTGTTCGGCCTGGAAATCGAGGCCAAGTTCTCCCACATTCCGTCATTTATGTAAGTAATGTTTCTCAAAAAAAAGAACAAATATGTGGAGAGGTCGTTGCGCATTTTCATTGTTTGATTTGGCATGCAGCTTCTTCGTGGTGGCATACGCCGTGGCATGCGTCTACAGCCTGCTCGTCGCCTTCGTGCCGCCTGGGGGCGCCGCCTCGAGATTGCTCGTCATGACCGATGTGGTGATGGGGATGGTGCTCACCGGCGCCGTGGCGGCCACGGGCGCGATCGCGGAGGTGGGGAGGAACGGCAACGAGCACGCCGGGTGGCTGCCGATCTGCGAGCAGGTGCACGGCTACTGCAACCAGGTCATGGGAGCCCTCATCGCCGGCTTCGTCGCGCTGGTCGTCTACTTCCTCATCATCATGCACTCCCTCCACGCGGTCACCGATACCATGTGCCCGTGCCATTAGCTAGCATTCTAGTGCTATATATACCGTTGATGATCTATGTACCAGGCGGTCGCGCAAATTTCGCTAGTAGTATAATTGTTTGTTTGTTTTTTGAAACATAGTAGTATAATTGTTTGTGTTGTTCCGTGATTTGTTTTGGTTACGGTCGATCATTTCATCTTCTTCATTTGGCCTGACGGACGGACCGACAGCAGACCGAGGGTGAAATGTGGCGAGATGTTTGAGAAGAAAATATTTTTTTTCGTTATGCCGATCATGTCGTTATTGGTGTTGAAGATTTGAAATGATAGTATTCTTGAATTCATATTTTGAGCAAGGTGAAGAGGTGTCAGTCCTTGGAAGTTCGCATTTAGCTCTTGTATGGAACTTGTCTTGCGTACTGGTTTTCAAGGATGTCACCCTCAAAAGAAAAGGAAAATCAACGATGGTCTGACAGAATCTCTTTCTCGAGTAAACTGACCATTGAGCAGGTTTCCGCGAGAAAAAACAACTATGAGGTCAGGTAGACAGATAAAAGGGACTCCACACCATTGTGCATAAGACAAGGCAGTTTGGTGAGCTATTCGCACCTACTAGGTTATGGGCGTTAAGGGCATCTCCAATTTGGTTATATTTCATCCTTTATTAAAGTATAGATTGTAATTCTTTTCTTAAAAAAATACTAACATGCTAGTCAACGCAACCAAAAGTCCAAGCATGAAAAGGGCTAGTCAATCCACATAAACTTGACAATAACATGGAGAAAATAAATTGTAATGATATTCATCAATTTGGAGTGATAGAGGAATTTATTTACAAATGAAACAACTAGGTCACATTATCAGTGCATATCTCTCCCAACGTACAAGGGCTATTACTCGTTTATTAAAAAGCAGCGCCAGTTCTAGTTTAAACCCATAGACAAATTGACAGGAAAAATCAAAACCATCAAAAACACTTGCACATTAATGCATACAAGTATAACAGCAACAACGGGACAAATCAGTAAGACGAACAATGATACATATATATACATTACAGCTGCAGCAACCCATGTTTTTAGATAGTACAAATACAACACAAGCCAACGTTGGCAACTCAGCCGTCAAGGGCTGCCCAGCAAAGGAACTCATCAGATCTTAAACCCAACCACACCTACATAAAGTCATAAACGACTCACTTCTCAATTATTCAACGCCAATGATCAGACCACTTGGTTGTGTAATGCCTGCCTTGGTTAAGAGAAAAACAGATGCAAGAGATGCATCTAGCTCCCGCATGCCAGGCATTCTTCCCGGTTGTTCAAGGAGCAGACGACTTGCGCCATTTTGGCTTCATCGTCTTCCTCTGCTAGTTTGCCGTTAGTGCCATTAGTGCCATTAGTGCCATTAGCATCCTGCAAAAATCATGTGTATTCATTATGAGTGGTGATGTTTTGAGCAACTGGGTTGGAAAGACAGCAAAATAGATGCAGAGCCGATGGCCAGAACACGTACCCCATTGACCTTCAGAAAGCCAGTGTCCACAGTAAACTTGATTGCATCAGCAGCTGCCCTTGTTCTCAAATAGTACATCCCAGTTTTCAGGCCCTGGCACAAACCAAAGATTAAGCACACCATTGCTTGTCAGTTTTAAGATTTGATACAAAATGTTGAGGGTTAAAGAAAAAGCTTCAGAATCCCCATGATGAGTTACCTTGGACCAAGCATGGAAATGCAACGAAGTTAGCTTTGCAAAGTTTGGTTGATCCATGTGGACATTAAGGCTCTGGCTCTGGTCGATGTAGCATCCACGATCAACAGCCATGTCAACCAGAGTTTTCTGCTTAATCTCCCAAACAGTCCTGATACAATAATTGAGTAAACTTTCAGATACATATATCGACTGCATCCAGTAGAATGTAATGAGAGGAGGGTGAACCACATACTTGTAAATTGCTTTAAGATCATCAGGGATTTCTTCCATCTTCTGAATAGAACCATCTTCATAAATTATCTTATTTTTCAGAGCAGGTGTCCAGATACCCATCTCAGTCAAGTCATGGAGAAGATGCTTGTTAACCACGACAAACTCCCCACTGGAAAAATGGTAAATAAAATCAATGATATGCACATAGAGTTCAGAATGTGAGCACTAAGACTGTATTTACAAACCTTAGAACCCGCCGACTGTAGATGTTAGATGTGTAGGGTTCAAAGCACTCATTGTTGCCAAGAATCTGACTAGTGGAAGCAGTGGGCATTGGAGCCACCAGAAGAGAGTTTCTTACTCCAACTTTAGAAATAGTTTCCCTTAAAGTTGGCCAGTTCCATCTGGTCGATGGCACTACATTCCACATGTCAGGTTGGATAATGCCCTGCAAGGTAGTTGGTAGAGAACAAAATTTAGGAAGAAGATAACTTGTTACTTTCCAACCAGTGATTCAGTCACTAAGGTGAGTGGATGCAAATTTAGGGGGAAAATTGGACAGAAAACTACACAAGGAAAGGCAACATTACACTGTTTTCTGTTTTGAAAATTGGACTCTTTTCACTAACTAAAAAGAGAGATTTGTAGAGGGAGAGGAAAACCTTGCTGACAGGGCTCCCTTCATATGTTTCATAAGGGCCTTCTTTAGCCGCCAGTTCAGCGGAAGCTTTCAGAGCATGGTAGTAAATAGTTTCAAAAATATCCCTATTCAATTGCTGAGCCTGAAAAGGAGAATGCATTTGTTACATATTGGCTAAGCCAGAAAGGAACAGATGCCAGAGTTTATTAACTGGGAAAGGTACCTCAGGTGAATCAAATGCCATGCCAAGTAACATGAATGTGTCTGCCAAGCCCTGAACTCCTATGCCAATTGGCCTGTGTCGCATATTAGACCTCCTTGCGGTTTCAACCGGATAATAATTCATATCGATTATTTTGTTTAGATTGAAAGTAACAGTTGAAGTAACCTGGCAAAAACAGTATGTTAGGACATTATTTGACAGGCCAGAAATGAGGATCTACAGTGGGATCTGAGCAAACCTCGCCTAGCTTGTCAAAGTCAAAGTATCTATTTTTTGACCCATTGCTACCAGCAAGCTTAGATGGATGGGACTCTATTGGGACACCCTGCAACAGAAGTTTATTGTAAGGCATAAGAATACAACCTCCATCACAATGATAGAATCCAGGGCACTGAGAATGTATACCTTTTCCCTTACAAAACGTGGCAAAGCAATAGATGCTAGGTTGCAGACAGCAGTTTCCTCAGGACTTGTGAACTCAATTATCTCAGTGCACAAGTTTGAAGATTTGATCGTGCCCAGATTCTGCTGGTTACTTTTCCTATTACATGAATCCTGCAGATAAATAAGAGTTTTAATAAATCATTGGAACCTGATCATTGACAGCATCAAAACTTGGAATACAATATAATGTTTTGACATCAATTGTACCTTATAGAGCATATAAGGTGTGCCCGTTTCTATCTGTGCCTTCAAAATGTCAAACCAGAGGGTCTGTGCTGGAATAACCTTTTTGGCCTTGCCCTGAAACCAGAAAGTGGATCACTGAAGAGTGTTCCTTTTTTAACTCAATCTATATGGATAAAGTTTTGAACTTACTGCTTTCTCATATTTCTTGTACAACTCCTCAAACTTCTCGCCCCAGCAATCAGCCAACCCTGGAGCTTCATTAGGACAAAACAGGGACCAATCCTCATTATTTTGTACTCTTTGCATGAATAGATCAGGAACCCAGAGAGCAAAGAAAAGATCCCTTGCACGGTTCTCCTCCTGTTAAATTGGCATTCATCAGAACGCCTTCTAGAGATAGTATATGACAGAAACACAGATCACAAACAAAGCACATAGGTTTGGGTTACACTAAGCAGATAATTATTTAAAAGCCTCCATATTATGCAAAAAATGTACTACATAGATATTATGTTGATATGCACTACTTTCTTGCATGGGCATAAATTGCAGCAAACTAAAACTAGCAAAGGCATCTGTACTATGGGATACCCTTTAAAGGTAACAGGTAAATTCAAATGTTATAGATAGTACAGAAAATTTGAACGGTTATGGACTTCAGTTTCAAAACAAAAACAGTAATTAGATAGTGCCAGGTTAACATTTTACCTTGCCATGGTTCTTTCTCAGATCAAGGAACTCAAAAATATCAGCATGCCAGGGCTCCAGGTATACAGCAAAGGCACCTGATTTTTCAAAGAACGAATGAATTTCAGAAGACTATGGAATTAGAATTGGCCATAAGAACTGTTAACAGACAAGTAAAACGCACCCTTTCTCTTGCCTCCACCCTGATCTACATAACGAGCAGTATCATTGAAGACACGTAACATAGGAACAATCCCATTGGATGTCCCATTTGTTCCTCGAATATAACTCCCAGTAGCACGAATGTTGTGAACTGAGACACCAATCCCTCCAGCAGATTTGCTTATGACAGCACATTCCTTGAGAGTATCATAGATTCCCTCAATGCTATCATCTTTCATGCAGATAAGGAAACAGCTGCTCAGCTGCATCATGAAAATTGAAACTGTTAGTAAACAAATCCATGGTTCACATTGAGGATTTATGTTGGCAGATCACACATTACCTGAGGTCTCGGGGTGCCAGCATTGAAAAGGGTTGGCGAAGCATGAGTAAACCAGCGCTGGGACATGAGATGGTACGTTCTGATGGCAGAGTCAATGTCATCCTTGTGTATCCCTACTGAAACCCTCATTAACATGTGCTGCGGCCTCTCCACGACAACTCCACCAAGCTTCAGGAGGTAGGACCTCTCCAGAGTCTTGAAGCCGAAGTAGTCATAATCGAAGTCCCTGTCGTAAATTATCTCGCTGTCCAACCGAGAGGCGTTCTGGAACCAAATGTCACAATATCAGGAGCAGCATGGCACATGTTAAAACAACGCACATCGTGGAACAAACAGAGCAGAACAGAGCAGGGCATACTAGAATACATCACATCATCCTACTCTTATGGAGATTAAATAATTGTGAAGGAACAGTAAATTCAGGGCAAAATATTATATTCGACTGTTCCCCGCCTATCGATCTACAGTATAAAACAGTTATCTTAGAGGGATTTCCTGTCAGAAATGGGCCTCACCTTCATGATGACTTCATAGATATCCTCGGCAATCAGCGGAGACAGCAGCCCAGATCTCTCGTTGTAGTGCAGGTACATGTCCTTAATCCTGCACCCACAGTCCAGAATTTGTCAGTACCCAAATCCACAAAATCCAACAGAACGAAATCATGGCGGAAACAGGCGTGGTGACTCACGTCTCGGAGAAGGACTTCTTGGTGTTCTTGTGCAGGTTGGACACAGCAATCCTCGCCGCGAGCTGCAGACGAGCGGCAAACAAACCGTCAGTCAGGAGACGCAGGCGCCGAGAGGGGGGGAAACGGGAGGGAAGGGAAGAGATAGATCGAGAGGGGGGAACGTACGGAGGCATAGTCGGGGTGGGAGGCGGTGAGCGCGGCGGCGGTCTCGGCGGCGAGCTCGTCGAGCTGGCTGGTGGTGACGCCCTTGTATACCCCCGCGCAGACCTTCTGCGCGACGAGCACCGGGTCGCAGTGCTCCTGGCTGAGCCCGTAGCTGAGCTTCTTGAGGCGCGCCGTGATCTTGTCGAAGTGCACCGTCTCCGTCCGCCCGTCCCGCTTCACGACGTACATCTTCGCCTCGGAGGCCTTCCGTCGAGCAGGTTGCGCGCGCCGCCGCCGCGGTGTTGGATGGATTGGGTGAGGGGTGGGGCGGGGGGGGTGGTTGGTGGCGCCGTAGGGTTTGGGGCCTCGCGCGGGCCGGTTTAAATGCCTTCCTGGCGCGCCCAGGCCGCCAATAATTATACAGATGCAAAAAAATTGCGCGAAAATGTTTGGGTTTGGACGGGGCTTGGCGCGCGGGCGGGGAGCCGTTTCCCGCGCGGGTTTTGGCGCTGCGTCGCTGGAGGTGCTGAGGTGTGGGCCGGAGCCCATTCGGGGCCCACGCGTCGGTGTGTGTGGTGTGGCCTCTGTGTGCGGGGGCTGACGAGTGGTCCGCGTGGGAGAGGGCGGGAAACCGAGGCGGAGGGGGGAGCGTGCTGGGGAAGGATGATTTGCTTTTTGGGCACGGCCCGCCGGCCGCTGATTTTGGGCACGGCGGCGTGGACTTTGGGGAACCGTCGGGGTGATTTTCGGCTTTGTTTTTCCGGTCGAGCCGCTGTTTCTTCCCGGAGAAGGTGGCGCGGCGACCGTTGAGATCTGGAGGGGTGCTCGGTCCAGAGCGGTACTACGAGCTGCGAATCGAATTCGGTTGAAAGTGTGCGAGGGAAGGAACCGATGCCGACGTACGCAGATGCTGATGCGGTGGCCAGTGGTAAAAATGCGTAGTCTCTTATGGTCTCTGCAGGAAAAGTTTGAGGCTGCGCTGCCATCTTTTCCCCTCTTTTTTGAGCGTTGGATGAGCACGCCCTTTACGAAAGTTCAGATTCACGCAAGAGATTCATTTACTGCGATCGTCTCCTTTTTTACTGAGATCGTCTCCTCGGAGAAAGTATTTGAACGAGCAAATCTTGAAAACATCTCCACCTCATCGTTAACCATCGTCGCCAGAATCAAATTCAGGAGCCGCAAATTGAAACCCACTGATGGCTAAGAACAACTCTATCATGGTCGGCATATCAGCAACTTCAAAAACGCTTTTCAAGTGAACTGGTACGTAGTTTTTTTTTTCTTTTTGCTGCAGAAACTTGTGCCTTTTTGCAAACATAGTGTTGAGTATAAGGATTATTAGGAAGTATATGATAGACTAGGATTTGGTCCTGTCTTGTCTTGTATTTCAAGTTGGTCTTTGTACTTCTACTAGCTGAGTGCCCGTACTTCAAGTTGGTTTTTTTTCTTCTTCGACGTCCAGTATGCTATCCATCTCTTAATATAACCCCTTCATGTAGAAATACAATGTGTATTGTCTCTTCTTTCCTCACCCTTGTATGTGCTTGGAATTTTCCGCAACTCCATCTATGATGTGTCGCTCACCATTTCCTATATAAGATAAGTTGTCAGGATTGTAACTATAAAATGCACCTTTTCCTTCTCCATTGCTCCAACTATCCACCCCTCACCTCTACCACTCCCACTGTATTGCAAAAATGTAATAGCAAAGAGAAGTTTCTTGTAGTAAATTTTTAAACATAGACTATATTTTTCATTTACAGAACCGCAACTATTGCAAAATTATTTTAACTGCAAATTCTACATCATCATTTTCACATCGTATACTACAACATGTTAAATGAACGTTAATCTTGAGAAGACTCGGCAGGCAACCTATAATTATTTTCGACAAGCACTACTTTTTTCTGCAACTCCATCTATGATGTGTCATCGCTTCGCTCAACACTGCCTATATAAAATAAGTTGTGAGGATAGTAACTACAAAATGCACCATTTCCTTCTCCATTGCTCCAACTATCCACCCCCCCCCCCCCACCCCCACCCCCCATTGCATAAATGTATCTGGAGCCATCAATTTTCTGTAGTAAAATTCAAAACATATAATACATTTTTCATTTACATAACTGCAACTATTGCAAAATGATTTTAACTCAAATCATCATTTTCACACCATGTAATACATGTTAAATGAAGGTTAATCTAGACAAGACTCGGCAGGCAGCCTACATTTATTTTCAACAAATTAAAATAATTTCACTTTACAAATTTGTCCATAATATATCCATGATCTTACTGTAGACATGTTCAGAATAGACTGTGTGTATGCCATCCATGCTTGCTGTCCTGTCCCCAAAATCAGTGTTGGATCTCACAACACATACATAATATAGACTCAGATGGTCAAACCAGAATACTTCATTTCTGAACTCGTGCAGTGCTGGCAACTACATATGGCGTCAGCCACTTGCAGATTTGAACAGTGGCAGGCTGAAAGCTATACACATCACAAAAGAAACATGAGGAACTTCTTGAACAAATAATAAGAGTGTGCAAAGGACTGAAGGTGCAATGTTCAAATACATCGTTCCAGGTCAGCCAAAACCAAAGCCGGTTAATTCATTTTGTGGCAAACCAAGTCCATTAAGTACTTACCGTATGAGCAAAACTTCATGCTTACATGGATTAAACTCCAAATAAGAGAACTATTGTACTCTATACGAGCAAGATTTGAACGGATGAAGTCATGTGAAATGGATCACTTATATAATATATGAAGCATTAACCAGCAACATGTCAATTTAGTATATCTCGAAGAAATACACATCCAGTATGGGCGGATGTATCCGGATGTTATAGATCCTAAACTTTTACAGTATATGTTGACTATTAGGCATGAACATACATTACAAACTCAAAGTTCAATAACCGCAAAACGACGACCTCCAAATCATATTACATGGTCTTCTGTAGAGAAAAACAAAATGCTAAACCAAACTTCCGTAGAACAGCATGAGGTCAGCCCAAATAGTTGATCCATCATCATTTGAACCATTATAAGAAAACTTGTTGAAAACTGAATAATTCTATGATGTTTGATGCTAAAAACACATGGATTCTATCAACATAAGTCAGGTCTTTTGCACCATCGTTGTCAATGTGATGTCCACCCATTAATGCCATAAGAACACCATAACTGTCTCTACCATAACACCACTTACTGACATCATGCCACTTACGATCAGATGTTGTAGCCTCACTTCCACCGCCATCCTTTGTTCTATCTCACTCATAGGTGGGCTTTTCCACCGTGAGTAGAACACATATGGTCGTGTAAAATCTAGGACAAGAAGCTCCAGCGATGTTCACATCGTCGACGAAAGGTCAGTGGAATTAGGAGTGGAGCAAATGTTTTGGGGAATCCTGTGCTAATTGAATTGTGGCTCAAAGATCTTGTATTGCTTATGTTTCTCCCATCTATCTCTGACAAAAATTAGGATTAGATGGGCACTTTCGCAAGTACCCGTCCTCTCACTCTATCTTTCTCTCCCTGCCAGATCAAGAAGCAACGGAAAACAATCTCACCCTTCCTCTCACTCCCCTCATGTCCCGTTCCTGTAGCCAAACAAGAACATATATGAGACGCACCTGACGGAGAGAAGAGTTGGAGCAACCCACGGGAGGGGGGGGAATTCGTCCTACCACCTCGTGCCGGTGCAGATGAAAGTCGCCACCTGCCGGGGCTCGTCGTTGGCGGCACACCGGCAGCCGAGGTTGCTGGGTTGCATACGTGTGTATGTGTCCCACTCCCGTCCCCTGCTCAAGGTGGAGGCCTAGCTTCCACGCAGCCGGCCACCTCCGCGACGCGCGATCTGGTTCGACCCGCCGCCGAAGCCGAGGCCCGAGGGTGCCGTCGCGGAGATGAGCCGGATGATTGAGATCTAGTAACCGACCCCATCGAGACTGACGGAGCCACCAACGCAGGCGAGCGAAAGGGTTGGGTCTTGGGTCGAGGGACTCGTCGACCTCGATGAAGCGGCTGACGTCGTCGGCTAGTAGCGTGAGGGACGGCGGTGGTGAATTTTCTCGGGAGCGATACACGGGGATTGGGAGGAGCGAGGGGGTTGCTGGACGTGGGACGTGGGAGGTGTCCTTGTTCCGGGTCGTGGCTGCTTTTTTTTCTTATCGTGGCTTTTCTTGTTTCCTTTTATCGTGGGAGGAGAGAACGATCGTGCGAAGGGGAGGGCGGGGAACGAGGTCGAACCATTGAAGGAGGTCGAACCATCACGACGTTCGATCCTCCTTTAATAGTAGAGATATATATGCCTATGAGGCTCAAGCAATACATTCAACTATTCCACCAAATCCCTCTCTCCCTTCTAACATGGTACCAGCCTAACCAATCCAAACCCTAGCCGCCGCCCGACGCTTCCGCCCGTGCGCAGCCCCCGGGGCTGTCGGCCTCCATGACCGCCGTCGGAGGCCACGCCGCCCGTATCTAGGGTTCGTCCGCCGACCGTGTTGGCCGGCTGCCCTAGAGAGTCTTTTTCTCGAGCCCTTGCTCCGGGTTTTTTTGCTCTCTCGCCGGTCGTTTTTGATCGGCGTTTCTTTTTTTGGTTTTTCGATCTAATCTTGATCGGTTTGCGTCGCCCGCCGCCGCCGTCGACCCCGTGCGCCTCTACTCCAACCCCGGCACGACCAGCCGGCCTCTCCTCCGACCCGGCGTCCACACGCGCCAAGGCGGCCCGTCAAGGCCAGCCGCCGTCCGCGCGTTGGTCTGCCCGTCGCCCTGCGCCGACCGTCACCGCCCTGCTCCGACCAGGAAACCTGCATCGCCCCGACCTGGCGGCCTCGCGCCATGCGACGGTCAATCATAGCCGTCGCTCGCGCGCCGGCCCGCCCATCGATCCACGTCACCCGCCTCCGCCGCATCTGCATGGCGGCCCGGTGGTCTACCTCGCCGGTCTCGTCCTCGGCTGCGTCGGGATGGCTACATCAGGCTTGTCGGCTGCCTCAACTCGGGCACTGCTGCTCCGTTGGTCGCTCGGGCCTCATCCCGGGTGCCGGTGCTGACAAGCTCGTTCGCACGACGTCCCACGCCGTTCGTCGTCGTCGGCCTCATCCCGGACTCCGCCGCCACCTCGCCTCCACTGAGCAGCGTCCATGACCTCGCGCGCGATCGGCTTGATCACCCGCTCGCCGCCGCGATCTGCCTCATCTACCCCACGCGACCGACCTGGCCCGTTGGTTACGCGCGCCTTCGCAGGTCCCGTGAAGATCGTCCCGAGTACCGCGCGCCTCTCCGCCGATCGAGCATCGGGCTGCCGCCGCGTCGCCCTGTCGGGCCGCAGCGCCACCGCCCCGTGGTTCTCCTCGCGGCTGCATCGACTTGTGCGTCGCCACTGTGTCGCCCCTTCGGGCCGTAGTGCCGCGATACGCGGTCCCCGCCACCGCCCCGAGGCCGTCCCCACGGTTGCACCGACTCGCGAACCGCTGTTGCGTCGCCCCTTCGGGCCGCAGCGTCGTGGCCCGCGGTCCCCGCCGCCGCCCTGAGGTCTTCCTGCCGTCGCCCCGACCCGCCTGCCGCCGCTGCGTCGCCCCTTTGGGCCGTAGTGCCACGGCCCGCGGTCCACTCCGCCGCCACCGTGCGTCGACCTCCCGTGATGTGCGCCGCGCCGTCCCCGCCACCGCCCCGAGATTTTCTTGAAGTGTCAAACATTTCCGTTCCGGCAAATGTTTTCTTGAGTTTCCGAGTGGCCTATGTTTTGCTGGAATGTCGATTCATTTCCGTTCCGGCAAATTTCAATAACTCGATTTGTCCACTTTTTAGCAAAGGTCATGCCGAATTTTTTCATGAATTTCGGCATGACTTGTGCTACAAACTAGGACATATCGAGTGCCCGGGATTTGCCGCACCAGGAAGGAGTCAACGTTCCTGCAAAACATAGGCCTTTTTTCATGTCATTATTCCTTTTATTAGGTCTAGAATTAATTGACTAGATTTAATCGTAGGAAACATGGCTAGCAACGATGAAGGATAGAATTCTGGTGATTGCGACAACGTCTACCTGGCGGCAGACGAATTTTTGAGCCTTGCCGACGATCAACGGATGTTGTTGCTGGGCCCACCTGTCAAATCGGGGACTGAGACCGACATGCAGACCGACGCTGAGACTGAGACCGGCGTCGAGACTAGCGGAGCCGGTCTAGAACCGAAAGCAAAGAGGCCACGGCACCCAAACCAGCTCATGACTACTAGACTGGTGGTCACGGAGATGGACGGCGGCATTTTTGAGGCCAACGGCGCCCGAGGAAGCGCGGTCGTGCTACGACAATCAAATAGGCTGCATCGTACGGACAACCGCCACCATCAACGATGATAAACTAAAGAAGATAGATAATATGAGGCCCTCCCTCCTAAAGAAGTTGCACCAGATATTCTTGTTCCCGGGCCGGAATGAAAAGGATTATAAAAATCCAGATAAGGACCTGGCAATGAAGAAGATAAACAAACATGCCATGACCAAGTTTAGCGACGCGTTGGCCGCCTGGAAAGCATGGGTGAAACATCGGATCGTCAACAAAAACCCTACTCCGAGATTGTAAAGGATAATCCGATAATCACGGAAGAGAAGTTTGAAATATTCAAGGCAGCTTGCGAGGCCGAACCTGCCAAAAAAGTCAAAGTACATGAAGGGGCTTCAACAGAGGAACATGGGGTGCCACCACCTCGGAAGCCGTGGTTACGGCGGGAAGAGGTCCATATGGGCCTAGGAGGACGCGGAACGCGAGAGTCTGGGCATCCCAGACCCCTTGGCGGACTTCACCGTCCCACAGGAGCGTGATGTCCTCAGGTGAAAGGATCGATATAGTTGACTAGAGGGGGGGTGAATAGGCAACTAACAATTTTTAGCTTTTCTTTACCAATTTAAAGTTTGCATCAAAGTAGGTTGTCTAGATATGCAACTAGGTGGGCAACCTATATGATGCAACAACAATAAGCACACAAGCAAGCAAGAGATATAGCACAAAGAAGCTTGCACAAGTAAAGGCACGAGATAACCAAGAGTGGAGCCGGTGAAGATGAGGATGTGTTATCGAAGTTCCTTCCCTTTGAGGGGAAGTACGTCTCCGTTGGAGCGGTGTGGAGGCACAATGCTCCCCAAGAAGCCACTAGGGCCACCGTATTCTCCTCATGCCCTCACACAATGCGAGATGCCGTGATTCCACTATTGGTGCCCTTGGAGGCGGCGACCGAACCTTTACAAACAAGGTTGGGGCAATCTCCACAACTTAATTGGAGGCTCCCAACGACACCACGAAGCTTCACCACAATGGACTATGGCTCCGCGGTGACCTCAACCGTCTAGGGTGCTCAAACACCCAAGAGTAACAAGATCCGCAAGGGATTAGTGGGGGGAATCAAATTTCTCTTGGTGGAAGTGTAGATCGGGGCCTTCTCAACCACTCTCGAGCAAATCAACAAGTTTGATTGGCTAGGGAGTGAGATCGGGCGAAAATGGAGCTTGGAGCAACAATGGAGCTTAGGGTTGGAAGAGGTGGTCAACTAGAGGAAGAAGACACCCCTTTTATAGTCGAGAACTAAATCCAACCGTTATCCACCTAACCAGCCCGCGACTCGCGGTACTACCGCCCCTGACAAGCGGTACTACCGCACGGCCACACGGTACTACCGCGGGTGACCGCGGTACTACCGCTGCTACGGCAGGAACTAGGTCAAGCCTGAAGCACAGAGGCTGAGAGCAGTACTTCCGCAGGAGCGGTACTACCGCTCCCCCTTGCGGTACTACCGCAAGGCAGGAATGGCCTAGCCTGGGAAAGACGCGGATGAATAAAAATACATCCGTGCCTACTTCCGCTGAAAATCAAACGATGCAAAAATCCGACACGGTACTACAGCTGGAGGAGCGGTACTATCGCGTGGCGGCTGAGCCAGGCCGCGTGCGGTACTACCGCGCACAAGGTGCGGTACTACCGCGGAGGCGCGGATGTAAAAAATTACATCCGCCCCTACTACCGCAATGCAGCGGCACTTGGCCTGGGGGCCACGGTACTATGGCTCCAGAGGAGCGGTACTACCGTGGGCTCCTGCGGTACTACCGCGCCGAGGTACGGTACTACCGTGGGTGCCTGCGGTACTACCGCTCCAGGGAGCAGTACTACCGCAAGCCCAATATCAACAACCAAGACATAATGCATAGAGGATAAACGGGGATGCTCCAAAGCGCAGGGGGAAATGTGGAGACAAGGAAGAAAACGTGTACGTGATGATTCCACCCAAACCTTTCCGAAGCGGACCCCCTCTTGATAGTACGGCTTTCCTACGACTCAATTCCACCGAAAAGAAACGTAAAAAGAACGCCGTCTTCAATAGTCTTCGAGGGGCACCAAACCGTCTTGTGCCTAGCGATGAAACGTCTGAGAAACTCAAGGCACACGATTAGTCCGCAAAAGCATTGTCATCAATCACCAAAACACCTTAGGGATAAATATGCCCTTGCAATCTCCCCCTTTTTGGTGGATTGATGACAATACGGGATTTGCACAAAGGAAAATAATATTGAGCAAACGCAAACCTCTCCTCTCTAAAATATAGACGGGCTCCCCCCTAGATGTGTGCAATCTAGATGGGTGCTTTGGACTGCACGACACACATACTAGGATCAACACTCCCCCTATATTTTATAGACAAGGCATATCTTTCAATAGAAAGGCTAACACTAGACAAGATAGCAAACAAGACCATAACATAAGTAGCACAATATATCATAAGCTCACTAAGATAGGATAGAGTGCATATGTCTTACACCATATGAAGGATAAGTCTCAAAGGCGCAAACCAAACCAAAGCAAACGAGGTTCAAACGATAAAGCAAACACACCAAACACGACACACGACTCGCAAGCACGCAAATCCCTACACTCTCTCCCCCTTTGGCATCGAGACGCCAAAAAGGCAGAGAGGAAACCTACACACAAAGGGTGGCTCAGGCAGAGAAATCGCTCCAACGCTCCCCGTCAGACTCGGCGGCGGGGACGGTCTCCTCGATGTCCTCCTCAGAATCAGTCCACTTGTAGCCTTGCTTCGCCATCCATTCGGCCTCCGGGGTGATGTGCCTCTCTGACCCGCTGGATTCTGCCTCACCAAAGACCTTCATGATCCTCTTGTCACGGCGGCGACTCTCCTTGGAAGCAACGTGAGTCCTGTACTGCCCCTTTGCCTGCATGCAGAACAGAGTCTTCATCTTGTCCTTCAGCTTCTTGGCCCACGAGGGCTCAGAGGAACGATGGGTATACCCAGCAGCACGGTCCTCGGCAACATCCTCTGCCTCAGCCTCCTCCTCATCAACAGCCCTCCTAGCAGCAGACACCTCAGCACGAGTGGTAGTGTTGGCCCACTTGGGCTTGACACGGAGACTGATGGACTCATGCCGAATCCAGTCTGGAGCAAGGAACTCATCACCAGGAAACAACTTCTCCCAAGTCTTGGAGATCAATAGAAACAGGTACGGTCCATAGATAGGTACCTTGCGGTTGAACACCGCGAACCGAAGCTCACACCACATGATGTGTGAGACATCAAGTGGTTGTGTCTGAGACACATGCGCCTCCTCACATAGGAGCATCATATCCACCAGATAGGCATGCACCTTGTCCTTGTCGCCAATGCGAGGAAACAGAGAGTTGCGGAAGATGCGATACATGATGTCCAGAAATGGGTTCAGCACCCACGATGACTTGCCACTGGGAAGCACCTTCTCAACATAATACTGCTGGAGCTTGTTCTTGCTTGCGGACTCAGGGTTGGCATGAGGGCAAACACCTACGGGTGTGGTGAGCCCGTCATCAGGAACCTGTAGCAGATCCATGAAATCCTTCCAGGTAGCAGTCAACTGACGACCATTGGTCATCCAGGTCATCCTCCGCTCCTCCCCAGGGTGAAAATGAACTGAGGCAAAGAACTAACAGATAAGCTCAGGGTCATAGTCCAGGTGGAAGGAGATCACATGTTCAATACCAAACTGCTCCACCAAATCCAGAGCCTCTCCAAAGTACTCACGATACTTGTCCTTCCTCATGTGATTCATGTCGATCCACTTTACATCCACGTAGGTGTTTTGCTTGGCCTTGATCACATCCAGATAAATGAGAGTCTGCTGCTTAGTCCAAAACAAGTCATTGCCTTTGAAGATAGCACGGGCATTCACATATGGGTTGATCTGCCTTTGAGGGATAAACTCAGAAAGTGGAATCTCATCCATGCCCTTAGCGGGTTCCTTGTACTTGCTAGCTGAGGTCTTGACATTGCGCTTGGGGGCACTGGAGCCCTCTGGTGCTTCATCTTGATTGCGCAGTCGCTTGGAGCCAGTGTCACGACTGGGATTGGAACGGCGAGCAGGGGCACCGGAGCCACCACCTAAGACACAAAGCAAAAGCACACACAAAGAGCGAGAAGAATCAATGCAAAGACCTTAGCAAGACAAGGAAAACAAGTAGAAAGCATATGTGGTAATTGCCAAGAAGAAGATTGGACAACAACGGTAGTACTGCCAGGTCATGCGGTACTAAAAACTTAGTACCGCTCCTAGTCGCGGTAGTACCGGGGCTGGGAGCGGTAGTAGGACCTTAGTACCACAGCTCGTGCGGTAGTACCGCACTTGACGGGCGGTAGTACCGAACTTGCGGCAGTACCGCACAAGAGATGCGGTAGTACCGCACGGCGGCGGATCCAAACCACTTTGAATCTGAGAAAAACCGCGAAAATGCGGCGGTACTACGGTTGATCAAATCTACCATGGGACAACATATCAAGTATAATTTCTACGCATCACTACTCTCCTGCATCCTACTCTTGCAAAGATTTTGCCTAAAATCTCAAGAACACATGCATCTCCCCAAAAACCTAGAGGCAAAAGAACAACCAAAAGAGAGAGGGATTTGGGGAGAAACCTTGGTCCATGGCAAGAGGAAGTGGTGGGGAACGATCCCACCGGTCGGAATCCGAGGAGAGTGGCCGGAGACGGAGATCCAGCGAGGGCCTCCGGCGCCGTTCTTGAGCGAGAGAGAGAGAGAGGCGGTGGGGAGAGAGACAAGTGAATGGGTATGGGGAGTGGGAACTCCCCTGCCCGAGTCATAACCCCCCACGCGCACTTGTCAGCACGGTAGTACCGCGCTTCATTGCGGTAGTACCGCTCGGGCGGAAGTACCGCACCGAAGCAGTAGTACCGCTCTCCCAGGCGGCAGTAAAAATTACTGCCGCGCTAGGTGCGGTAGTACCGTGCAGACCACACGCGGTAGTACCGTGGCTGGCCGCAGTAGTACCGCGAGCTCAAGAAGATGCACATTTCAAAACACAAGAAAAAGAGGTCTTCGCACGGAATCTTCAAGCCAACAAGACACCACAAGAACATGCTCAACACGAAGAGAGAAAGGCAAAGAACAACAAGAAACAACCTCGAGACACAACCTCTCCAAAGAGAGGAAGGTGGCCGGAGCCACCTATGTTTGAGTCAATTGGTATGGCACCGCGAAGAATTATCCTTGGGCCCATGACCAAAACTCGTCTTTGAAGCACAAGTACCATAAAAAATGGCTAATGTGAAAGAGTTGATCAATTTATGCATAATGGGGGGAGGGAGAGTTCATTGAGAGAACAACACTCCCCCTATGTCCATGCCTACATCTAAACAAGACAACAAGTTGAGTATGGTGGGGTGTGCAAGGGTTCAAGCAACATTGCTTGAATCAATGATATTTAGCTCATGCCTTAACTCGCGAAATCTTTCTTCATCCAACGGCTTCGTGAAAATATCTGCAAGGTTATCATGAGTGTTGAGTAGTTGAGCTCGATCTCCCCTCGCCTAATGTGATCCCGGATGAAGTGATACCGAATCTCAATATGCTTCGTCTTGAAGTGTTGCACCGGGTTGAGAGAAATCTTGATGGCACTTTCATTGTCACACCAAAGAGGCACTTTGTCACAAATGACACCGTAATCCTTTAAAGTTTGCCTCATCCATAAGAGTTGTGCACAACAACTACCGGCCGCCACATACTCCGCTTCGGTGGACGAGAGAGACACACAACTTTGCTTTTTAGAAGACCAACTTACCAAAGAGCAACCAAGGAATTGGCACCCTCCGGAAGTGGACTTCCTATCCACTTTGTCTCCCGCCCAATCGGAGTCCGAATACCCTACAAGCTTGAAGTTTGCTCCTCTTGGGTACCATAAGCCAAAGTTTGGGGTATGAGCCAAATATCGAAAGATTCGCTTGACCGCCACAAAGTGGCTTTCCTTAGGTGCGGCTTGAAACCGTGCACAAATTCCCACACTCAACATGATATCCGGTCTAGATGCACAAAGGTAAAGCAAGGATCCAATCATGGAACGATATACCTTTTGATCCACCGCTTTACCATTGGGATCAATGTCAAGTTGGCACTTGGTGGGCATTGGAGTGGAAGCCGGCTTGACATCACTTAGCTTGAATCTCTTGAGCATGTCTTGAGTGTATTTGGCTTGGTTGATGAAGGTTCCTTCTCTTCTTTGCTTCACTTCGAAACCGAGAAAGAACTTCAACTCTCCCATGGAAGACATCTTGAACTTTGAGGTCATGAGTGCGGCAAATTCCTCATTGAAAGCTTTGTTAGGGCAACCAAAGATAATGTCATCAACATATAGTTGGCACACAAACAACTCCCCTTTGACCTTCTTAGTAAAAAGAGTGGGGTCGATTAGCCCAACTTCAAACCCACGATCTTGTAACAACTCGGTAAGGTGGTCATACCACGCACGTGGGGCTTGTTTAAGGCCATAGAGTGCCTTATCGAGTTGATACACATGATCGGGAAAGTAGGGATCCTCGAACCCGGGGGTTGCTTGACATAAACCAACTCATTAATAGGACCATTAAGAAAATCACTCTTCACATCCATTTGTTGCAACTTAAAGTTGTGATGAGAAGCATAAGCAATCAACAAACGAATGGATTCAAGGCGAGCAACGGGAAAAAAGGTTTCACCGTAGTCGATACCCTCGACTTGGGAGTAGCCTTGTGCCACCAACCGTGCCTTGTTGCGAATGATGGTTCCATGAGCATCTTGCTTGTTCTTGAATATCCACTTGGTTCCAATGACATTGTGGTTCCCCGTTGGCCTTGGCACTAATCTCCACACCTTGTTGTACTCGAAGTTGTTGAGTTCTTCATGCATGGCATTAAGCCAATCCGGATCTTCGAGTGCTTCATATACCTTTTGGGGTTCAACACAAGAGACAAACGCGTGATGTTCACAATAGTTTGCCAATTGTCTACGAGTGCTTACCCCCTTTTGAATGCTTCCAAGCACATTCTTCATGAGATGACCCTTGGTGGAGAGCTTGGATGCAATCTTGGCGGCACGACGCTCCAATTCCTCCTCGGTGGTGAGTTGAGGAGCGGTCACTTGATCATCTTGAGCGCCGTCTTGAGCTTGTTCTTGATCTTGAACTTGCTCGGAGGAGAGAACTTGACCTTGGGCATCACTTGGTGTGTCAACACCGTCTTGAGCATGATCTTGCCCTTGGTCTTGTTCATGAGGTTGAGGGCCTTCACTTTGTTCTTCAGAAGCGTGTGGGCCTTGGGTTGGTGATGGCTCCACTTGAGTGGAGCATTGTCCTTCTCCTTCGGCCACAAGGGGTTCCTCAATGGGTAGGATAAAACCAACACCCATTCTTCTTATGGCTTGAGGAGGAATTTCATCACCTACATCACAAGTGCCACTTTGCTCCACTTGGGAGCCGTTATTCTCATCAAACTCCACGTTACACGTCTCCTCAATAAGTCCCGTGGATTTATTGAGGACACGGTAAGCATGAGAGTTTGTAGCATAACCAACAAATATGCCCTCATAAGCTCTAGCCTCAAATTTAGACAACCGAACACCTTTCTTGAGAATGAAACACTTACACCCGAACACCCGAAAGTACTTGAGGTTGGGCTTGTTACCGGTGAGTATCTCATATGGAGTCTTGTTCAAGCCCTTGCGGAGGTAGAGCCGATTGGATGCATGACACGCGGTGTTGATGGCTTCGGCCCAAAAGTTGTATGGAGACTTGAACTCCGCTATCATGGTCCTTGCCGCATCCATCAACGTCCGGTTCTTCCTCTCCGCAACACCGTTTTGTTGAGGGGTGTAAGGTGCGGAATATTGATGCTTGATCCCCTCATCACTAAGAAACTCATCCAAGGTGTAGTTCTTGAACTCGGTGCCATTGTCACTTCTTATTGTCAAGATCTTTGCATTGTGTTGACGTTGGGCTTCATTTGCAAAGTCAATGACGGTTTGTTGGGTCTCGCTCTTCCTCTTGAAGAAATACACCCAAGTGTATCTTGAATAGTCATCCACAATCACCAAGCAATACTTCCTACCCCCAAGACTATCAAAGGATGGAGGCCCAAAGAGATCCAAATGAAGGAGCTCCAAAGGCCTCTTCGAGTAAATGATAGTCGTGGGAGGGTGAGCCTTCTCATGTAGCTTTCCTTCGATACAAGCACTGCAAGCACGATCTTTAGCAAAACTAACATTCGTTAGTCCACGGACATGGTCCCCCTTGAGAAGACTTTGCAAAGATCTCATATTGACATGGGCTAAACGGCGATGCCAAAGCCATCCCACGTCAACTTTAGCCATTAGGCATGTCGCAGTCTTAGTGAGTCGCTCCGAAAAGTTAATCACATATAGACCATTCTCGACATGCCCAACAAAGGCTACTTTAAGAGTCTTGATCCACAAGAGGGCCACGGTATCAATATCAAAGAAAGTGGCAAAGCCCATGATTGCAAGTTGACGAACAGAAAGTAAATTGTATGCAAGGGACTCAACAAGCATGACCTTCTCGATCGTGAGATCATGAGAAATGACAACCTTGCCGAGTCCCAATACCTTAGAGGACGAGGCATCACCCCACTCGACATTGGTGGACATAGATGGAATCTTGTGCACGTCCACCACCAAGTCCTTGCTTCTGGTCATATGATTTGTAGCTCCACTATCGAGCAACCATGATCCCCCACCGGAAGCAAACACCTACAAGAGATCAATGCTTGGTTTTAGGTACCCATTTTGTAATGGGTCCTTTGATGTTAGTAACAAGGGTCTTAGGAACCCAAATAGACCATTCAATATACTCATGAGGAGAACCAACAAATTTGGCATAAACATGCCCATCACTAGCACGGCATAACACATAAGAAGGGTTAAAGTCGCCGGCTTTATTGGGAGGAGTGGCATTGCCCTTCTTGACACCGCCACCCTTCGCATTGTTCTTCTCCTTGGAAGCACCCTCTCCCTCCTTCACAAAATTTTGCTTGAGAGGAGGATGTCGTTTGGTCTTGTCATTCTTCTTCTTGTTCTTGGGCTTGGGTGCGAACCCAATCCCCTCCTTGGCCACAACTTCCTTTTGATTGCTCAAAAGGTCGTTGAGGTTCTTCTCACCTTGTATGCATGACACAAGGCCTTTCTCAAGTTGCTCCTTCAACTTAGCATTCTCCTCAACAAGATGCACATGCTCACAACAAGGGTTAGTAGCATTTACATTATCAATTAACACCATACGAGGAAAGGTGGCTTTCTCCTTGGTTAGCTTCACTTGGAGTTGATCATGAGACTCCTTGAGGCTAGCATGAACACCCTTCAAGACTTTGTGAGCCTTGTCGAGAATGTCAAACTCCTCTTTGAGTCTAGCAAGATCAACCCCAAGCTTTGCCTTCTCGGAGTTTAGCACACGAGAAACAACAAGAGCATGATCAAGGTCTTTCATTAACTTAGCATGACCATCGTTGTGTGACTCCTCAAGAGCCAAACGAAGACCACGCTCTTCGTCAAGAGCATTGGAAAGATCCGAAATCTCATCGGCATAGTCACGACTATGCCCCTCCATCTTAGAGATGGTATCTTCGTGAGCCTCGATCATGTCATTGGCTTCACCAAGTTGTTCCAAGAGAGCAACGAAGTGCTTCTTGGATTTACCCTTGAGTTTACCCATAAAGGTCTCAAACTCATTCTCCTCCACATTTGCCCCCTCATGTTCATCAATGCTATCCGAAGAAGGATGATTAATGATGGTAGTTTTGATGTTGGGGGTTACCTTGTTGGTGGCTTTAGCCATGAGGCACTTGGCGGTGATGCTCTCATTGGGTGAGTCGAAGAGAGACACCCGTGGGGTCATCGCAATGGCAACGGAGGCCATGGCAACCGACTCACCATCTTCATCATCGTCATCATCCTCATTGTACTCTTCTTGTACCACCAATGCCTTGGGAGGAGTCTTCTTGGTGAAGTTGCTCTTGTTGGGGAACGACTTGGCCTTGTCCTTTCGGATGAGCTTGCCACCATTGTCTTCCCTCTTCTCATAAGGGCACTCCGCAAAAAAGTGGCTCACATTGCCACAATTGAAGCAAGTCCTCACTCGTTGCTTGCCCTTTGCGCCACTTGAATTGTTCTTGTTGAAGTTGGACCTTGAGTTTTTCTTGCTCCAAAATTGCCTTGAAGCAAGGGCCATGTGTTCATGATAGGCATACTTCGTATCTTCGAGGTTGCTCTCCTCTTCTTCCTCTTCATCCTCTTCCTCCATACTAACCTTGGCCTTTAGAGCAAGGTTGGGCTTCTTTACTCTTTAAGAGCGAAGTACCGCATTGTCGGCGGTCTTGTCCAAGATGCTCATAGCAACGAACTCGTCCAACACTTCACTTGAGTGGAAGGAACTCGTCCACGGCTTCTCTAGGAGTGAAGTTGCTTCGGTCATGCGGATAGAAACCTTCTTCAATGATTCTCCAAAGGTTAGTGTTCACATGATTTAAATGACGCTTAAAGCGATAGACCCAAGAATCAAATTCTACATTCTTCTCAATCTTAGGGGCCGGGCCGACATGATTCAAATGAGTGGAAGGAAGCGGTCCACCATAGACAAGTGGAGGTTCCACATGGGCAAAGATGCCGGTGCCATTTGTACCACTAGAGGAAGGAGCTTTCTCGCTAGTAGCTCCCCCCTTGTCGGAGGTAGCATCCATCACCTTGTTAGCGGGATCACCCACTTTCAACGATGCGGTGGAAAGTTTAAGCCCTTCCAAGAATTTATTAAACATGCTTTCGACCTCGGTCGTCATGGAGGTTTTCAATGTGTCCAACGCCACATTGAATTCATCACGAGAGACCGCGGTTCCCCCATCTCCCGTAGACGAGACCGGATTTGCACCGGAGTGCTCCTCCACACCGTCTACGACGTCAACCATACTCTTCGGACGGTAAAGTCCTTAATAAAGAGATGAGGCTCTGATACCAATTGAAAGTATCGATATAGTTGACTAGAGGGGGGGGGGTGAATAGGCAACTAACAATTTTTAGCTTTTCTTTACCAATTTAAAGTTTGCATCAAAGTAGGTTGTCTAGATATGCAACTAGGTGGGCAACCTATATGATGCAACAACAATAAGCACACAAGCAAGCAAGAGATATAGCACAAAGAAGCTTGCACAAGTAAAGGCACGAGATAACCAAGAGTGGAGCCGGTGAAGATGAGGATATGTTACCGAAGTTCCTTCCCTTTGAGGGGAAGTACGTCTTCGTTGGAGCGGTGTGGAGGCACAATGCTCCCCAAGAAGCCACTAGGGCCACCGTATTCTCCTCATGCCCTCACACAGTGCGAGATGCCGTGAATCCACTATTGGTGCCCTTGGAGGCGGCGACCGAACCTTTACAAACAAGGTTGGGGCAATCTTCACAACTTAATTGGAGGCTCCCAACGACACCACGAAGCTTCACCACAATGCACTATGGCTCCGCGGTGACCTCAACCATCTAGGGTGCTCAAACACCCAAGAGTAACAAGATCCGCAAGGGATTAGTGGGGGGAATCAAATTTCTCTTGGTGGAAGTGTAGATCGGGGCCTTCTCAACCACTCCCGAGCAAATCAACAAGTTTGATTGGCTAGGGAGTGAGATCGGGCGAAAATGGAGCTTGGAGCAACAATGGAGCTTAGGGTTGGAAGAGATGGTCAACTAGAGGAAGAAGACACCCCTTATATAGTCGAGAACAAAATCCAACCGTTATCCACCTAACCAGCCCGCGACTTGCGGTACTACCGCCCCTGACAAGCGGTACTACCGCACGGCCACACGGTACTACCGCGGGTGACCGCGGTACTACCGCTGCTACGGCAGGAACTAGGTCCAGCCTGAAGCACAGAGGCTGAGAGCAGTACTTCCGCAGGAGCGGTACTATCGCTCCCCCTTGCGGTACTACCGCAAGGCAGGAATGGCCTAGCCTGGGAAAGACGCGGATGAATAAAAATACATCCGTGCCTACTTCCGCTGAAAATCAAACAATGCAAAAATCCGACACGGTACTACAGCTGGAGGAGCAGTACTACCGCATGGCGGCTGAGCCAGGTCGCGCGCGGTACTACCGCGCACAAGGTGCGGTACTACCGCGGAGGCGCGGATGTAAAAAATTACATCCGCTCCTACTACCGCAATGCAGCGGCACTTGGCCTGGGGGCCACGGTACTATGGCTCCAGAGGAGCGGTACTACCGTGGGCTCCTGCGGTACTACCGCGCCGAGGTACAGTACTACCACGGGTGCCTGCGGTACTACTGCTCCAGGGAGCAGTACTACCGCAAGCCCAATATCAGCAACCAAGACAAATGCTTAGAGGATAAACGGAGGATGCTCCAAAGCGCAGGGGAAAGGTGGAGACAAGGAATAAAATGTGTACGTGATGATTCCACCCAAACCTTTCTGAAGCGGACCCCCTCTTGATAGTACGGCTTTCCTACGACTCAATTCCACCGAAAAGAAACGTAAAAAGAACGCCGTCTTCAATAGTCTTCGAGGGGCACCAAACCGTCTTGTGCCTAGCGATGAAACGTCTGAGAAACTCAAGGCACACGATTAGTCCGCAAAAGTATTGTAATCAATCACCAAAACACCTTAGGGATAAATATGCCCTTACATCAGGGCATGACACCATTGGGACTTAGTCAAGAAGGTTTTCGAGACGGACCTGGTCACGATGGAGTTCATGAGACTGCTGGTAATTTTAGTTTCTGATCAATTCGACTGCACGTTTAGTCATATTTGTAAACGATCCTTATTCCTTTCGCGGAGAGAGCAGCACAGGATTGTGGCCGAAAGCGACTCGCCATCTCAGGCGTTGGCGAGGCCCAAGTGGGACACTCCATTCAATCGAGCGTTGAACATATTGAAAGGACTCCCGATGGACACTCGGCCATTGTAAGGACGAGTGCACGGTGTCGGAGACGGCGTCACGTGGAAGATACTACCGTGAGACCACGGAGGAGAGAAAGGAAAGACGGAGGTTAACTGAAGAAAACATCGACAAGAAGGTTGAGATTGTGGTAGAGAAGAAATCATCTGAGACAGTCGCAACAGCAGTAGCTGCCGCAAAACAGGTGATTGCAGATATGTCTACTGTCTTGGTTCCGGACGTTTTCAATTGGAGCAGGCAAAATCCAGAAAAAAATGCAGCGGATTTTCCCCTTGCTGACTTCTTCGGGAGCAGCTCGACTAGCGTTGCACCAGCGCCTGCACCTGCACCTGCTCCCGCACCGGCTCCCGCACCTGCTCCTGCACCGGCTCCCGCACCTGCTCATAGCAGCCCGTCCTCCGTCTCGGACGTGCTCGGCGGTGCTTCGTCTTTGGCTGAGCTCGACGCCCTCACGGTATCTATCACACCGGCCCTCTTCAATAAATGTATAATCTCCCGTTTTCGTTGCCTTTCGGATGTCTCACGTCGCAGACATGTCTTTGCAGGCCGACGTAACCCCGTGCACCATATTGTACACCATCGGCGACCAAAAGGTGGACATGGGGAAGGCGATGATAATGAAGCCGAAGGAACCATTGTTCCACAACCGACCGACCCCCCCCGACGTCTTCAAGGTTTCCGTGGTCAGTGTCAAACCGGGCCACGAGAATTTGGCTCCTCCGGTACTAGGGGGATGACGACGATGTTGGGAATTGTAGCATAATTTTAAAATTTTCCTACGCTCACCAAGATGCATCTATGGAGTATACTAGCAACGAGGGGAAAGGAGTGCATCTACATACCCTTGTAGATCGCGAGCGGAAGCGTTCCAATGAACGTGGATGACGGAGTCGTACTCGCCGTGATCCAAATAACCGATGACCGAGTGCCGAACGGACGGCACCTCCGCGTTCAACACACGTACGGTGCAGCGACGTCTCCTCCTTCTTGATCCAGTAAGGGGGAAGGAGAGGTTGATGGAGATCCAGCAGCACGACGGCGTGGTGGTGGATGTAGCGGGTCTCGGCAGGGCTTCGCCGAGCTTCTGCGAGAGGGAGAGGTGTTGCAGGGGAGGAGGGAGGCGCCCAAGGCTGTGTTATTGCTGCCCTCCCTCCCCCCTTTATATAGGCCCCCTGGGAGGGGGGCGCCGGCCAAAACCCATCTAGGGTGGGGGGGCGGCGGCCAAGGAGGGTGCCTTGCCCCCCAAGGCAAGTGGGAAGCCCCCCCACCCTAGGGTTTGCAACCCTAGGCGCATGGGGGGAGGCCCATGGGGGGGCGCCCAGCCCACTAGGGGCTGGTTCCCTTCCCACTTCAGCCCACGGGGCCCTCCGGGATAGGTGGCCCCACCCGGTGGACCCCCGGGACCCTTCCGGTGGTCCCGGTACAATACCGGTAACCCCCAAAACTTTCCCGGTGGCCGAAACTTGACTTCCTATATATAATTCTTCACCTCCGGACCATTCCGGAACCTCTCGTGACGTCCGGGATCTCATCCGGGACTCCGAACAACTTTCGGGTTTCCGCATACACATATCTCTACAACCCTAGCATCACCAAACCTTAAGTGTGTAGACCCTACGGGTTCGGGAGACATGCAGACATGACTGAGACGCCTCTCCAGTCAATAACCAACAGCGGGATCTGGATACCCATGTTGGCTCCCACATGTTCCACGATGATCTCATCGGATGAACCACGGTGTCGAGGATTCAATCAATCCCGTATGCAATTCCCTTTGTTACGTGGTATGTTACTTGCCCGAGATTCGATCGTCGGTATCCCAATACCTTGTTCAATCTCGTTACCGGCAAGTCTCTTTACTCGTACCGCAATGCATGATCCCGTGACTAACGCCTTAGTCACATAGAGCTCATTATGATGATGCATTACCGAGTGGGCCCAGAGATACCTCTCCGTCACACGGAGTGACAAATCCCAGTCTCGGTCCGTGCCAACCCAACACACACTTTCGGTGATACCCGTAGTGCACCTTTATAGTCACCCAGTTACGTTGTGACGTTTGGCACACCCAAAGTACTCCTACGGTATCCGGGAGTTGCACGATCTCATGGTCTAAGGAAAAGATACTTGACATTGGAAAAGCTCTAGCAAACGAAACTACACGATCTTTTATGCTATGCTTAGGATTGGGTCTTGTCCATCACATCATTCTCCTAATGATGTGATCCCGTTTATCAATGACATCCAATGTCCATAGTCAGGAAACCATGACTATCTGTTGATCAACGGGCTACTCAACTAGAGGCTTACTAGGGACACGTTGTGGTCTATGCATTCACACATGTATTACAATTTCCGGACAATACAATTATAGCATGAACAATAGACGATTATCATGAACAAAGAAATATAATAATAACCATTTATTATTGCCTCTAGGGCATATTTCCAACAGACGAGACCCCGCGGCGGCTTGGTGGTTGCAATGGGTGGGTCCTGTTGAAGGAAATATGCCCTAGAGGCAATAATAATTTTTTTATTTATATTTCCTTATATCATGATAAATGTTTATTATTCATGCGAGAATTGTATTAACCGGAAACTTAGTACATGTGTGAATACATAGACAAACAGAGTGTCACTAGTATGCCTCTACTTGACTAGCTCGTTGAATCAAAGATGGTTAAGTTTCCTAGCCATAGACATGAGTTGTCATTTGATTAACGGGATCACATCATTAGAGAATGATGTGATTGACTTGACCCATTCCGTTAGCTTAGCACTTGATCGTTTAGTATGTTGCTATTGCTTTCTTCATGACTTATACATGTTCCTATGACTATGAGATTATGCAACTCCCGAATACCGGAGGAACACCTTGTGTGCTATCAAACGTCACAACGTAACTGGGTGATTATAAAGATGCTCTACAGGTGTCTCCGAAGGTGTTTGTTGGGTTGGCATAGATCGAGATTAGGATTTGTCACTCCAAGTATCGGAGAGGTATCTCTGGGCCCTCTCGGTAACGCACATCACTATAAGCCTTGCAAGCAATGTAACTAATGAGTTAGTTGCGGGATGATGCATTAGGGAATGAGTAAAGAGACTTGCCGGTAACGAGATTGAACTAGGTATTGAGATACCGATGATCGAATCTCGGGCAAGTAACATACCGATGACAAAGGGAACAACATATGTTGTTATGCGGTTTGACCGATAAAGATCTTCGTGGAATATGTAGGAGCCAATATGAGCATCCAGGTTCCGCTGTTGGTTATTGAGATGAGTCTCGGTCATGTCTACATAGTTCTCGAACCCGTAGGGTCCGCACGCTTAACGTTCGGTGACGATCGGTATTATGAGTTTATGTGTTTTGATGTACCGAAGGTTGTTCGAAGTCCCGGATGAGATCAGGGACATGACGAGGAGTCTCGAAATGTTCGAGACATAAAGATCGATATATTGGAAGGCTATATTCGGACATTGGAAAGGTTCTGAGTGGTTCGGGTATTTATCGGAGTACCGGAGAGTGGTCTCGATTATTGTCACTTCGGGGTTGCCGGATCATAACACATAGTAGGTAACTATTGACTTGCAAGATAGGATCAAGAACTCACATATATTCATGATAACATAATAGGTTCAGATCTGAAATCATGGCACTCGGGCCCTAGTGACAAGCATTAAGCATAGCAAAGTCATAGCAACATCAATCTCAGAACATAGTGGATACTAGGGATCAAACCCTAACAAAACTAACTCGATTACATGATAAATCTCATCCAGCCCATCACCGTCCAGCAAGCCTATGATGGAATTACTCACGCACGGCGGTGAGCATCATGAAATTGGTGATGGAGGAAGGTTGTTGATGACGATGGTGACGGATTCCCCTCTCCGGAGCCCCGATCGGACTCCAGATCAGCCCTCCGGAGAGAGATTAGGGCTTGGCGGCGGCTCCGTATCGTAAAACATGATGAATCCTTCTCTCTGATTTTTTTCTCCCCGAACGTGAATATATAGAGTTGGAGTTGAGGTCGGTGGAGCTCCAGGGGGCCCACGAGGCAGGGGGGGCGCGCCTCCCACCCTCGTGGACAGGGTGTGGGCCCCTGGCCTTGATTCTTTCACCAGTATTTTTTTATTTCGAAAAATAATCTCCGTGAAGTTTCAGGTCATTCTGAGAACTTTTGTTTCTGAACAAAAATAACACCATGGCAATTCTGCTGAAAACAGCGTCAGTCCCGGTTAGTTCCATTCAAATCATGCAAGTTAGAGTCCAAAACAAGGGCAAAAGTGTTTGGAAAAGTAGATACGACGAAGACATATCAACTCCCCCAAGCTTAAACATTTGCTTGTCCTCAAGCAATTCAGTTGATAAACTGAAAGTGATAAAGAAAAACTTTTACAAACTCTGTTTGCTCTTGTTGTTGTAAACATGTAAAGCAAGCATTCAAGTTTTCAGCAAAGATTATGACTAACCATATTCACAATAACACTTAGGTCTCATGTTTACTCATGTCAATGGCATAATCAACTAGCGAGCAATAATAATAAATCTCAGATGACAACACTTTCTCAAAACAATCATAATATGATATAACAAAATGGTATCTCGCTAGCCCTTTCTGAGACCGCAAAACATAAATGCAGAGCACCTTTAAAGATCAAGGATTGACTAAACATTGTAATTCATGGTAAAAGAGATCCAGTCATAGTCATACTCAATATAAACTAATAGTAATGGATGCAAATGACAGCAGTGCTCTCCAACTGGTGCTTTTTAATAAGAGGATGATGACTCAACATAAATGTAAATAGATAGGCCCTTCGCAGAGGGAAGCAGGGCTTTGTAGAGGTGCCAGAGCTCGATTTTTGAAATAGAGATAAATAATATTTTGAGTGGCATACTTTTGTCAACATAACAACCGAGAGATCTCGATATCTTCCATGCTACACACATTATAGGCGGTTCCCAAACAGAATGGTAAAGTTTATACTCCCCCTCCACCAACAAGCATCAATCCATGGCTTGCTCGAAACAATGAGTGCCTCCAACTAACAAGAGTCCTGGGGGAGTTTTGTTTGCAATTATTTTGAATTGATTTGCATAAAGCATGGGACTGGGCATCCCGGTGACCAGCCATTTTCTCGTGAGTGAGGAGCGGAGTCCACTCCTCTTGAGAATAACCCACCTAGCATGGGAGATATAGACAACCCTAGTTGATACATGAGCTATTCGAGCATACAAAACATAATTTCATTTGAAGGTTTAAAGTTTGGCACATACAAATTTACTTGGAACGGCAGGTAGATACCGCATATAGGAAGGTATAGTGGACTCATATGGAATAACTTTGGGGTTTATGGGATTGGATGCACAAGCAGTATTCCCGCTTAGTACAAGTGAAGGCTAGAAAAAGACTAGGAAGCGGCCAGCTAGAGAGCGACAACAGTCATGAACATGCATTAAAATTAATAAACATTGAGTGCAAGCATGAGTAGGATATAATCCACCATGAACATAAATATCGTGGAGGCTATGTTGATTTGTTTTAAACTACATGTGTGAACATGTGCCAAGTTGAGTCACTCGAATCATTCAAAGGAGGATACCACCCCACTATACCACATCACAATCATTTTAATAACATGTTGGCACACAAGATAAACCATTATAAACTCCTAGCTAATTAAGCATGGCATAAGCAACTATAATCTCTAATTGTCATTGCAAACATGTTTATTCATAATAGGCTGAATCAGAAACAATGAACTAATCATATTTACAAAAACAAGAGAGGTCGAGTTCATACCAGCTTCTCTCATCTCAATCAGTCCATCATATATCGTCATAATTGCCTTTCACTTGCACGACTGAACGATGTGAATAATAATAATAGTGCACGTGCATTGGACTAAGCCGGAATCTATGAGCATTCAATTCAAGGGAGAAGACAAGGCAATATGGGCTCTAGGTTAAATCAACAATAATGCATATAAGAGCCACTTCAACATTTTCATTATGGTCTTCTCCTATCGACCCCCAAAGAAAAGAAAAGAAATAAAACTATTTACACGGGAAAGCTCCCAACAAGCAAAAGAAGAACGAGAAATCTTTTTGGGTTTTCCTTTTAATTAATACTACTACAAGCGAGAAAGTAAACTAGCTAAAAGCTACAACTAATTTTTTTGGTTTTTCTTAAGGTTTTTCAAACACACAAGAAGAAAGCATAAAAAGAAAAATAAACTAGCATGGATATTACAGTGAAAAATTATGAGCACCGACAACTAGCATGAGTGTGTGAATATGAATATAATGTCGGTGGGAGATACGTACTCCCCCAAGCTTAGGCTTTTGGCCTAAGTTGGTCTATTGCCACAGCTGGCCTGGTGGATATCCAAAGTTATAGTTGGGGTCGTACTGAGATACAGCGGCTATTGCCTGATGGGCTGCAGCTTGAAGGCGAGCTGTCTCAGTCCTCCTCTCGTACTTGTTCGCCTCCTCCCTGGTTATAACATGTCTCCATTTTGCCTGAAAATCAAAGAAAGTAGGGGCAGGGAGAGTGACGTGATAGGTGCGTCGTCTGTCAAAGATTAGTCGGTACTGGAGGAACTGATCATTCCTCTCAACAAACTGATGACGAACCATAGCCTCATAATTTAAATAAAAGGAGGCAACTCAATATCATACCCAAGTATGGGTATACCAAGAAAATTAGCTAGACGGGTTGCATAAATTCCACCAAAGAAATCTCCATTAATTCTATTATTATGCAACCTACGTGCAACAATGGCTCCCAAATTATAATGTTTATCTCCTAATACAGCACTCCTGAGAACACTGAGGTCAGGGACACACATGTGACATGCTTCATCCTTACCATTGATGCACCTACTTATGAAGAGAGCAAAATAATGTATAGCGGGAAAGTGAATGCTCCCTATCGTAGCTTGTGTTATATCTCTAGACTCCCCCATAGTTATACTAGCAAGAAAATCTCTGAACTCAGATTTGCAAGGCACACTAGTGCTACCGCATTGTGGAAGTTTGCAAGCAGTATTAAAATCCTCTAAGTCCATAGTATAAGAATTTTCATACAGATCAAACAGGACAGTTTGAGAATTGCGTGATGATGAAAATTCAAACCTTCTCACAAAGGAATCAGTGAGATAGTGGTACTGACGTCACTTATCTGCCTCGAAGCTCTCAAGATCAGCGTTACGCACATATGCGTCAAATTCCTCCCTGATTCCTGCTCGAACCATAAAGTCCTCTGACGGCCATTCACAAGCCCGCACTTGAGCTTCCCTCGGTGGTTCATCATCCGCATCGCGTATTGCGAGCCTGGGTCCTTGCTTCCTTGAAGGACCACCTTGGTACATTTTCCTAAACATATTTCTTCCTCTGAAAAATTTCTGAAAATTTTAGTAACTCAAAGTAAAAGTGAACCCAACTCAACAAAATTGATAGCAACTACTCCTACAAGTGCCTAGAGACTATATCATGCATTAGAACTACTTGGGACCATATAAATTTGACATGCAAGCTCAAGAACAGGGTCACCTAGCTAGCAAAAATTTGCAATGAATAGGCACTAGAACAAAAACTAATTGGACCATTGGAGGAGTCACATACCGAAGAATAATCCCCCAAAGCAGTTTTGTGAGTGGAGCTTTGAGCAAGGAGATCGAAAATCGCAGCAAAATGAGCAAGAACTCGTGCTTGAGCTGGCTGGTGATTTTTTTGGGAGGAAGGAGTGTGTGGTGGCTGGAATAAGTGGAGGGGAGCCACCATGGGCCCACGAGGTAGGGGGGCGCACCCTGGACCCTCGTGGCCAGGTGCTTGCTCCCCCTGCTGTGTTCTCAGTGCCAGATATTCTCAAATATTCTAGAAAAAATCATATTTCAATTTCGGGGCATTTGGAGAACTTTTATTTTCGGAGTATTTTTTATTGCACGGATAATTCAGAAAACTGACAGAAAATACTATTTTTGCTTTATTTAATCTAAATAACAGAAAGTAAAAGGAGGATACAAAAGGTTGTGCTTTCTAACTTCATCCATCTCATGCTCATCAAGAGGAATCCACTAACAAGGTTGATCAAGTCTTGTTAACAAACTCATTCCGAATTGCATGAAACTGGAAAATTTTCGAATAGCACTAGGTTACCTCAACGGGGATATGCACGTCCCCAATAATAAGAATATCATATTTCTTCTTGACAGTAGGAAGAGGAAATTCAAAACCTCCAAAAATAATCGATGGAATTTTTCCAATAGAGTTTATACTATGAACTTGAGGTTGTTTCCTCGGAAAGTGTACCGTATGCTCATTACCATTAACATGAAAAGTGACATTGCCTTTGTTGCAATCAATAACAGCCCCTGCAGTATTCAAAAAAGGTCTTCCAAGAATAATAGACATACTATCGTCCTCGGGAATATCAAGAATAACAAAGTCCGTTAACATAGTAACGTTTGCAACCACAACAGGCACATCCTCACAAATACCGACAGGTATAGCAGTTGATTTATCGGCCATTTGCAAAGATATTTCAGTAGGTGTCAACTTATTCAAATCAAGTCTATGATATAAAGAGAGAGGCATAACACTGACACCGGCTCCAAGATCACATAAAGCAGTTCTAACATAGTTTCTTTTAATGGAGCATGGTATAGTTGGTACTCCTGGATCTCCAAGTTTCTTTGGTATTCCACCCTTAAAAGTATAATTAGCAAGCATGGTGGAAATTTCAGCTTCCGGTATCTTTCTTTTATTTGCAACAATATCCTTCATGTACTTAGCATAAGGATTCAATTTGAGCATATCAGTCAAGCGCATACGCAAAAAGATAGGTCTAATCATTTCAGCAAAGCGCTCAAAATCCCCATCATCCTTTTTCTTGGATGGTTTGGGAGGAAAAGGCATGGGTTTCTGAACCCATGGCTCTCTTTCTTTACCGTGCTTCCTAGCAACAAAGTCTCTCTTATCATATCATTGATTCTTTGATTGTGGGGTATCAAGATCAACAACAGGTTCAATTTCTACATCATTATCATTACTAGGTTGAGCATCAACATGAACATCATCATTAACATTATCACTAGGTTCATGTTCATCACTAGATTGTGTTTCAGCATCAGAAATAGAAATATCATTGGGATTATCAGGTGTGTCAATAACAGGTTCACTAGAAGCATGCAAAGTCCTATCATTTTTCTTTTTCTTCCTTTTAGAAGGACTAGGTGCATCTACATTAGTTCTCTGAGAATCCTGCTCAATTCTCTTAGGGTGGCCCTCAGGATACAAAGGTTCTTGAGTCACCTTACCTCCTCTAGTTGCAACTCTAACAACAAAGTCATTGTTCTTATTATTCAATTCATTGAGCAAATCATTCTGAGCTTTAAGTACTTGTTCTACTTGAGTGGTAACCATAGAAGCATGTTTACTAATGAGTTTAAGTTTACCTTTAACTCTAGACATATAATCACTCAAGTGTTCAATCATATAAGCATTGCGTTTCAGTTGTCTACCAAAATAAGCATTAAAATCTTCTTGCTTAATCATAAAGTTATCAAACTCATCCAAACATTGGCTAGCAAACTTAGTAGGAGGGATTTCAGCTTTATCATATCTATAGAGAGAATTTACCTTTACTACCTATGTCGGGTTATCAGGACCATGTGTTTCTTCAACAGGCGGTAAATTAAGACCATGTATTTCTTCAACAGGAGGTAAATTCTTAACATCTTCAGCTTTAATACATTTTTCCTTCATAGATTTCTTTGCCTCTTGCATATCTTCAGGACTGAGAAATAGAATACCCCTGTTCTTCGGAGTTGGCTTAGGAGTTGGTTCAGGAAGTGTCCAATTATTTTCATTGGTCAACATATTATTCCATAGAATTTTAGCTCGATCAACAGTTCTTTCCCTGAAAACACAACCAGCACAACTATCCAGGTGGTCTCTGGAAGCATCGGTTAGTCCATTACAAAAGATATCAAGTATTTCATTTTTCTTGAGAGGATGATCAGGCAAAGCATTAAGTAATTGGAGAAGCCTCCCCCAAGCTTGTGGGAGACTCTCTTCTTCAATTTGCACAAAATTATATATTTCCCTTAAAGCAGCTTGTTTCTTATGAGCAGGGAAATATTTAGCAGAGAAGTAATAAATCATATCCCGGGGACTACGCACACCACCAGGATCAAGAGAATTAAACCATATCTTAGCATCACCCTTTAATGAGAACGGAAATAATTTAAGGATATAATAGTAGCGAGTTTTCTCATCATTAGTGAACAGAGTGGCTATATCATTTACTTTAGTAAGATGTGCCACAACAGTTTCAGATTCATAGCCATAAAAAGGATCAGATTCAACCAGAGTAATTATCTCAGGATCGACAGAGAAATCATAGTCCTTATCAGTAACAAAGATAGGTGAAGTAGCATAAGCAGGGTCATTTTTCATTCTGGCATTCAGAGATTTTTCTTTAGGCTTAGCTAATAATTTCTTAAGATCATTCCTATCATTGCAAGCAAGAAAGTCTCTAGCAGTTTCTTCATCCATAACATAACCCTCAGGCACAATAGGTAATTCATATCTAGGAGGAGAATCTTCATCATCACTTTCATCAATATTATCAGTTTCAATAATTTCATTCTCTCTAGCCCTAGCAAGTTGTTCATCCAGAAATTCACCTAGTGGCACAGTAGTATCAAGCATAGAAGTAGTTTCATCATAAGTATCATGCATAGCAGAAGTGGCATCATCAATAACATGCGACATATCAGAATTAATAGTAGAAGCAGGTTTAGGTGTCGCAAGCTTACTCAAAACAGAAGGTGAATCAAGTGCAGAGCTAGATGGCAGTTCCTTACCTTCCCTCGTAGTTGAGGGATAAATTTTGGTTTTCTCATCTTTCAAGTTCCTCATAGTGACCAGCAGATATAAATCCCAAGTGACTCAAAGAATAGAGCTATGCTCCCCGGCAACGGCGCCAGAAAATAGTCTTGATAACCCGCAAGTATAGGGGATCGCAACAGTTTTCGAGGGTAGAGTATTCAACCCAAGTTTATTGATTCGGCACAAGGGGAGCCAAAGAATATTCTCAAGTATTAGCAGTTGAGTTGTCAATTCAACCACACCTGGATAACTTAATATCTGCAGCAAAGTATTTAGTAGCAAAGTAGTATGATAGTAGCGGTATCTGTGGCAAAAGTAACAGTGATAGTTTTGTAGTGATTGTAACAGTGGCAACGGAAAAGTAAATAAGCGAAGAACAATATGTGAAAAGCTCGTAGGCATTGGATCGGTGATGGAGAATTATGTCGGATGCGATTATTCATGCAACAGTTATAACATAGGGTGACACAGAACTAGCTCCAATTCATCAATGTAATGTAGGCATGTATTCCGAATATAGTCATACATGCTTATGGAAAAGAACATGCATGATATCTTTTGTCCTACCCTTCCGTGGCAGCGGGGTCCTATTGAGAACTAAGGGATATTAAGGCCTCCTTTTAATAGAGTACCGGACCAAAGCATTAACACATAGTGAATACATGAACTCCTCAAACTACAGTCATCACCGGGAGTGGTCCCGATTATTGTCACTTCGGGGTTGCCGGATCATAACACATAGTAGGTGACTATTGACTTGCAAGATAGGATCAAGAACTCACATATATTCATGAAAACATAATAGGTTCAGATCTGAAATCATGGCACTCGGGCCCTAGTGACAAGCATTAAGCATAGAAAAGTCATAGCAACATCAATCTCAGAACAGAGTGGATACTAGGGACCAAACCCTAACAAAACTAACTCGATTACATGATAAATCTCATCCAGCCCATCACCGTCCAGCAAGCCTATGATGGAATTACTCATGCACAGCGGTGAGCATCATGAAATTGGTGATGGAGGAAGGGCTTGGCGGTGGCTCTGTATCGTAAAATGCGATGAATCCTTCTCTCTGATTTTTTTCTCCCCGAACGTGAATATATAGAGTTGGAGTTGAGGTCGGTGGAGCTCCAGGGGGCCCACGAGGCAGGGGGCGTGCCCAGGGGGCAGGCGCGCCTCCCACCCTCGCGGACAGGGTGTGGGCCCCTGGCCTTGATTCTTTCGCCAGTATTTTTTATTATTTCCAAAAATAATCTCCGTGAAGTTTCAGGTCATTCCGAGAACTTTTGTTTCTGCACAAAAATAACACCATGGCAATTCTGCTGAAAACAGCGTCAGTCCGGGTTAGTTCCATTCAAATCATGCAAGTTAGAGTCAAAAACAAGGGCAAAAGTGTTTGGAAAAGTAGATACGACGGAGACGTATCAGAGAGTTACGGGAATTCGCCGGGGAGTATATGGGCCTTATTGGGCTTTAGGGGGAGAGAGAGAGGGGCTGCCTAGGGCAGGCCGCGCGCCCCCCAAGGCCTAGTCCGAATTGGACTAGGGGGAGGGGCGGCGCCCCCTCCTTCCTTCTCTCCTACTCCTACTACTTGGAAGGGGGGGGGGGAATCCTACTCCCGGTGGGAGTAGGACTCCCCAGGTCGCGCCATAGTAGAGGGCCGGCCTTCCCCCTCCTCCAGTCCTTTATATACAGGGGAGGGGCACCCCATAGACACACAAGTTGATCATTGATCTCTTGGCCGTGTGCGGTGCCCCCTACACCATAATCCACCTCGGTCATATCGTCGTAGTGCTTAGGCGAAGCCCTGCGCTGGTAGCTTCATCATCACCGTCATCATGCCGTCGTGCTGACGAAGCTCTTCCTCGAAGCTCTACTGGATCGTGAGTTCGTGGGACGCCACCGAGCTGAACGTGTGCAGATCGCGGAGGTGACGTACGTTCGGTACTAGGATCGGTCGATCGTGAAGACGTACGAGTACATCAATCGCTTTGTCATAACGCTTCCGCTTTTGGTCTACGAGGGTACGTGGACAACACTCTCCCCTCTCGTTGCTATGCATCACCATGATCTTGCGTGTGCGTAGGATTTTTTTTTGAAATTACTACGTTCCCCAACAGTGGCATCAAAGCCAGGTTTATGCGTAGATGTTATATGCACGAGTAGAACACAAGTGAGTTGTGGGCGATACTAGTTATACTGCTTACCAGCATGTCATACTTTGATTCAGCGGTATTGTTGGATGAAGCGACGAGGACCGACATTACGCGTACGCTTACGCGAGACTGGTTCTATCGACGTGCTTCGCACACAGGTGGCTGGCGGGTGTCAGGTTCTCCATCTTTAGTTTAATCGAGTGTGGCTACGCCCGGTCCTTGTTGAAGGTTAAAACAGCACATACTTGACGAAATATCGTTGTGGTTTTGATGAATAGGTAAGAACGGTTCTTGCTCAGCCCGTAGCAGCCACGTAAAACTTGCAACAACAAAGTAGAGGACGTCTAACTTGTTTTTGCAGGGCATGTTGTGATGTGATATGGTCAAGACATGATGCTAAATTTTATTGTATGAGATGATCATGTTTTGTAACAAAGTTATCGGCAACTGGCAGGAGCCATATGGTTGTCGCTTTATTGTATAAAATGCAATTGCCATGTAATTGCTTTACTTTATCACTAAGCGGTAGCGATAGTCGTAGAAGCAATAGTTGGCGAGACGACAACGATGCTACGATGGAGATCAAGGTGTCGCGCTGGTGACGATGGTGATCATGACGGTGCTTTGGACATGGAGATCAAAGACACAACATGATGATGGCCATATCATATCACTTATATTGATTGCATGTGATGTTTATCCTTTATGCATCTTATTTTGCTTAGTTTGACGGTAGCATTATAAGATGATCTCTCACTAAATTTCAAGGTACAAGAGTTCTCCCTAAGTATGCACCGTTGCGAAAGTTCGTCGTGCCGAGACACCACGTGATGATTGATACGTCTCCAACGTATCTATAATTTTTTATTGTTCCATGCTATATTATATTCTGTTTTGGACATTATTGGGCTTTATTATACACTTTTATATTATTTCTGGGACTAACCTATTAACCGGAGGCCCGGCCCAGAATTGTTGTTTTTTGCCTATTTCAGAGTTTCGCAGAAAAAGAATATCAAACGGAGTCCAAATGGAATGAAACCTTCGGGAACGTGATTTTCGGAACGAACGTGATCCAGAAGACTTGGACCCTACGTCAAGACATCAACCAGGAGGCCACGAGGTAGGGGGGCGCGCCCTCCACCCTCGTGGGCCCCCTGTTGCTCCACCGACGTACTCCTTCCTCCTATATATACCTACGTACCCCCAAACTACCAGATACGGAGCCAAAAACCTAATTCCACCGCCGCAACCTTCTGTACCCGTGAGATCCCATCTTGGGGCCTGTTCCGGAGCTCCGCCGGAGGGGGCATCAATCAGGAGGGCTTCTACATCAACACCATAGCCTCTCCGATGATGTGTGAGTAGTTTACCTCAGACCTTCGGGTCCATAGTTATTAGCTAGATGGCTTCTTCTCTCTTTTTGGATCTCAATACAATGTTCTCCCCCTCTCTCGTGGAGATCTATTCGATGTAATCTTCTTTTGCGGTGTGTTTGTTGAGACCGATGAATTGTGGGTTTATGATCAAGTTTATCTATGAACAATATTTGAATCTTCTCTGAATTCTTTTATGTATGATTGGTTATCTTTGCAAGTCTCTTCGAATTATCGGTTTGGTTTGGCCTACTAGATTGATCTTTCTTGCAATGGGAGAAGTGCTTAGCTTTGGGTTCAATCTTGCGGTGTCCTTTCCCAGTGATAGTAGGGGCAACAAGTCACGTATTGTATTGTTGCCATCGAGGATAACAAGATGGGGTTTATATCATATTGCATGAATTTATCCCTCTACATCATGTCATCTTGCTTAAAGTGTTACTCTGTTCTTATGAACTTAATACTCTAGATGCATGCTGGATAGCGGTCGATGTGTGGAGTAATAGTAGTAGATGCAGGCAGGAGTCGGTCTACTTGTCTCGGACGTGATGCCTATATACATGATCATACCTAGATATTCTCATAACTATGCTCAATTCTGTCAATTGCTCAACAGTAATTTGTTCACCCACCGTAATACTTATGCTCTAGCAGAAGCCACTAGTGAAGCCTATGGCCCCCGGGTCTATTTTCCATCATATTAATCTCCCATCAACAAGCTATTTCCGTTGCCTTTTATTTTGCTTCTATTTTACTTTGCATCTTTATCATAAAAAGACCAAAAATATTATCTGATCATATCTATCAGATCTCACTCTCGTAAGTGTCCGTGAAGGGATTGACAACCCCTTATCGCGTTGGTTGCGAGGATTTATTTGTTTGTGTAGGTGCGAGGGACTTGTGTGTGGCCTCCTACTGGATTGATACCTTGGTTCTCAAAACTGAGGGAATACTTACGCTACTTTGCTGCATCACCCTTTCCTCTTCAAGGGAAAACCAACGCAGTGCTCAAGAGGTAGCAAGAAGGATTTCTGGCGTCGTTGCCGGGGAGTCTACGCAAAAGTCAACATACCAAGTACCCATCACAAACCCTTATCTCCCGCATTACATTATTTGCCATTTGCCTCTCGTTTTCCTCTCCCCCACTTCACCCTTGCCGTTTTATTCGCCCTCTCTTTCTCGTTCATCATTTTTTCGCTTGCTTTTCGTTTGCTCGTGTGTTGGATTGCTTGCTTGTCACGATGGCTCAAGATAATACTAAATTGTGTGACTTCACCAATACCAACAACAATGATTTCCTTAGCACTCTGATTGCTCCTCTTACCGATACTGAATCTTGCGAAATCAATACTGCTTTGTTGAATCTTGTCATGAAAGATCAATTCGCCGGCCTTCCTAGTGAAGATGCCCCTACCCATCTAAATAGCTTCGTTGATTTGTGTGATATGCAAAAGAAAAAAGATGTGGATAATGATAATGTTAAATTGAAGCTATTTCCTTTTTCGCTTAGAGATCGTGCTAAAGCTTGGTTTTCATCTTTGCCTAAAAATAGTATTGATTCTTGGAATAAGTGCAAAGATGCTTTTATCTCTAAGTATTTTCCTCCCGCTAAGATCATCTCTCTTGGAAACGATATTATGAATTTTAAGCAACTTGATCATGAACATGTTGCACAAGCTTGGGAGAGGATGAAATTAATGATACGTAATTGTCCTACACATGGTTTGAATTTATGGATGATCGTACAAAATTTTTATGCCGGATTGAATTTTGCTTCTAGAAATCTTTTAGATTCGGCCGCGGGAGGCACTTCTTTGGAAATCACTTTAGGAGAAGCTACTAAACTCCTAGATAATATTATGGTTAATTATTCTCAATGGCACACTGAAAGATCTACTAATAAAAAGGTGCATGCGATAGAAGAAATTAATGTTTTGAGTGGAAAGATGGATGAACTTATGAAATTATTTGCTAATAAAAGTGTTTTTTCTGATCCTAATGATATGCCTTTGTCTACTTTGATTGAGAATAATAATGAATCTTTGGATGTGAATTTGGTTGGTAGGAATAATTTTGGTAACAACGCGTATAGAGGAAACTTTAATCCTAGGCCTTATCCTAGTAATTCCTCTAATAATTATGGTAATTCCTACAACAATTCTTATGGAAATTTTAATAAGATGCCTTCTGAATTTGAGACTAGTGTTAAGGAATTTATGAATTCGCAAAAGAATTTCAATGCTTTGCTTGAAGAAAAATTGCTTAAAGTTGATGAATTGGCTAGGAACGTTGATAGAATTTCTCTTGATGTTGATTCTTTGAAATTTAGATCTATTCCACCTAAGCATGATATCAATGAGTCTCTCAAGGCCATGAGAATTTCCATTGATGAGTGCAAGGAAAGAACCGCTAGGATGCGTGCTAAGAAAGATTGCTTTATAAAAGCGTGTTCTTCTAATTTTTATGAAAACAAAGATGAAGATCTAAAAGTTATTGATGTGTCTCCTATTAAATCTTTGTTTTGCAATATGAATCTTGATAATGATGAGACTGAATATGATCCACCTTTACCTAGAAGGCGTTCCAAAAATTCAGAGTTTTTAGATCTTGATGCTAAAATTGATACAAGTGGTAATGAAGAGGTCAAAACTCTAGATATTAATGAACCCACTATTTTGGATTTCAAGGAATTTAATTATGATAATTGCTCTTTGATAGATTGTATTTCCTTGTTGCAATCCGTGCTAAATTCTCCACATGCTTATAGTCAAAATAAAGGCTTTACCAAACATATCGTTGATGCTTTGATGCAATCTTATGAAGAAAAACTTGAGTTGGAAGTTTCTATCCCGAGAAAACTTATGATGAGTGGGAACCTACTATTAAAATTAAAATTAAAGATCATGAATGCTATGCTTTGTGTGATTTGGGTGCTAGTGTTTCCACGATTCCAAAAACTTTATGTGATTTATTAGGTTTCCGTGAATTTGATGATTGCTCTTTAAACTTGCACCTTGCGGATTCCACTATTAAGAAACCTATGGGAAGAATTAATGATGTTCTTATTGTTGCAAATAGGAACTATGTGCCCGTAGACTTTATTGTTCTTGACATAGATTGCAATCCTTCATGTCCTATTATTCTTGGTAGACCTTTCCTTAGAACGATTGGTGCAATTATTGATATGAAGGAAGGGAATATTAGATTCCAATTTCCATTAAAGAAAGGCATGGAACACTTCCTAGAAAGAAAATAAAATTACCTTATGAATCTATTATGAGAGCCACTTATGGATTGCCTACCAAAGATGGCAATACCTAGATCTATCCTTGCTTTTATGCCTAGCTAGGGGCGTTAAACGATAGCGCTTGTTGGGAGGCAACCCAATTTTATTTTTAGTTTTTTGCTTTTTGCTTCTGTTTAGGAATAAATATTTGATCTAGCCTCTGGTTAGATGTGTTTTTATGTTTTAATTAGTGTTTGTGCCAAGTTTAACCTATAGGATCTTCTTGGATGATAGTTATTTGATCTTGCTGTAAATTCCAGAAACTTTCTGTTCACGAAAATAATTGTTAAAAATCACCAAGAACGTGATAAAATATTGATTCCAATTGCTGCTGATCAATAAACAAATTGTCTAGGTCTCCTATTTTGGCTGAATTTTTGGAGTTCCAGAAGTTTGCGTTAGTTACAGATTACTACAGACTGTTCTGTTTTTGACAGATTCTGTTTTTCGTGTGTTGTTTGCTTATTTTGATGAATCTATGGCTAGTAAAATAGTTTATAAACCATAGAGAAGTTGGAATACAGTAGGTTTAACACCAATATAAATAAAGAATGAGTTCATTACAGTACCTTGAAGTGGTCTTTTGTTTTCTTTCGCTAACGGAGCTTACGAGATTTTCTGCTGAGTTTTGTGTTGTGAAGTTTTCAAGTTTTGGGTGAAAGATTTGATGGATTATGGAACAAGGAGTGGCAAGAGCCTAAGCTTGGGGATGCCCATGGCACCCCAAGATAATCTAAGGACACCTAAAAGCCAAAGCTTGGGGATGCCCCGGAAGGCATCCCCTCTTTCGTCTACTTCCATCGGTAACTTTACTTGGAGCTATATTTTTATTCACCACATGATATGTGTTTTGCTTGGAGCGTCTTGTATTATTTGAGTCTTTATTTGTTAGTTTACCACAATCATCCTTGCTGTACACACCTTTTGAGAGAGACACACATGATTCGGAAATTTATTAGAATACTCTATGTGCTTCACTTATATTTTTTGAGCTATATAGTTTTTGCTCTAGTGCTTCACTTATATCTTTTAGAGCACGGTGGTGGATTTGTTTTATAGAAACTATTGATCTCTCATGCTTCACTTATATTATTTTGAGAGTCTTAAACTAGCATGGCAATTTGCTTTAATTAATATCATGAGAAATTTGATGCTTGATAATTGTTTTGAGATATAAAGGTAGTAATATCATAGTTGTGCTAGTTGAGTAATTGTGGAATCGAAAAATACATGTGTTGGAGTTTGTGATTCCCGTAGCATGCACGTATGGTGAACCTTTATGTAACAAAGTTGGAGCATGAAGTATTTGTTGATTGTCTTCCTTTGTGTGGCGGTCGGGATCACGCGATGGTTTACTCCTACCAACCCTTCCCCTAGGAGCATGCGTAGTAGTACTTTGCTTCGAGGGCTACTAAATTTTTGCAATAAGTATATGAGTTCGTTATGACTAATGTGAGTCCATGGATTGTACGCACACTTACCTTTACGCAATTTTCTAGCCTCTTCGGTACCGCGCATTGCCCTTTCTCACCTTGAGAGTTGGTGCAAACTTCGCCGGTGCACCCGTGATATGATATGATCTATCACACATAAACCTCCTTATATCTTCCTCAAAACAGCCACCATACCTACCTATCATGGCATTTCCATAGCCATTCCGAGATACATTGCCATGCAACTTTCCACCGTTTCATTTATCATGACATACTCCATTATTGTCATACTGCTTTGCATGGTCATGTAGTTGACATTGTATTTGTGGCAAAGCCACCGCTCATAATTCTTTCATACATGTCGCTCTTGATTCATTACATATCGTGGTACACCGCCGGAGGCATTCATATAGAGTCATATTTTGTTCTAAGTATTGAGTTGTAATTCATGAGTTGTAAGTAAATAAAGTGTCATGATCATCATTAGAGCATTGTCCCAAGTGAGGAAAGGATGATGGAGACTCTGATTCCCCCACAAGTCGGGATGAGACTCCGGACTAAATAAAAAAAAGAGGCCAAAAAAAGAGAGAAAAGGCCCAAAGAAAAAAATGATGAGAGAAAAAGAGAGAAGGGACAATGTTACTATCCTTTTACCACACTTGTGCTTCAAAGTAACACCGTGATCTTCATAATAGAGAGTCTCTCATTTTGTCACTTTCATATACTAGTGGGAAATTTCATTATAGAACTTGGCTTGTATATTCCAATGATGGGCTTCCTCAAATGCCCGAGGTCTTCGTGAGCAAGCAAGTTGGATGCACACCCACTTAGTTTCTTTTTGAGCTTTCATACACTTATAGCTCTAGTGCATCCGTTGCATGGCAATCCCTACTCCTCGCATTAACATCAATTGATGGGCATCTCCATAGCCCGTTGATTAGCCTCATTGATGTGAGACTTTCTCTTTTTTTGTCTTCCCACATAACCCCTACCATTATACCTTATTCCACCATAGTGCTATATCCATGGCTTGCGCTCATGTATTGCGTAAGAGTTGAAAAGGCTGAAGCGCGTTAAAAGTATGAACCAAATGCTTGGCCAAAACCGGGGTCATACATGATATGAATATTTTATGTGGGGAAGATGGAGCATAGCCAGACTATATGATTTTGTAAGGACAACTTGCTTTGGCTATGTTATTTTGATAAGACATAATTGCTTAGTTAGTATGCTTGAAGTATTATTATTTTTATGTCAACATTAAACTTTTATCTTGAATCATATCAAATATGAACATTCTTGCCACAATAAGAAGAATTATATTGAAATTATGCCAAGTAGCATTCCACATCAAAAATTCTGTTTTTATCATTCACCTACTCGAGGACGAGCAGGAATGAAGCTTGGGGATGCTTGATACGTCTCCAACGTATCTATAATTTTTGATTGTTCCATGCTATATTATATTCTGTTTTGGACATTATTGGGCTTTATTATACACTTTTATATTATTTTTGGGACTAACCTATTAACCGAAGGCCCAGCCCAGAATTGCTGTTTTTTGCCTATTTCAGAGTTTCGCAGAAAAAGAATATCAAACGGAGTCCAAACGGAATGAAACCTTCGGGAACGTGATTTTCGGAACGAACGTGCTCCAGAGGACTTGGACCCTACGTCAAGACATCAACCAGGAGGCCACGAGGTAGGGGGCACGCCTTCCACCCTCGTGGGCCCCCTGTTGCTCCACCGACGTACTCCTTCCTCCTATATATACCTACGTACCCCCAAACTACCAGATACGGAGCCAAAAACCTAATTCCACCGCCGCAACCTTCTGTACCCGTGAGATCCCATCTTGGGGCCTGTTCCGGAGCTCCGCCGGAGGGGGCATCGATCATGGAGGGCTTCTACATCCACACCATAGCCTCTCCAATGATGTGTGAGTAGTTTACCTCAGACCTTCGGGTCCATAGTTATTAGCTAGATGGCTTCTTCTCTCTTTTTGGATCTCAATACAATGTTCTCCCCCTCTTTCGTGGAGATCTATACGATGTAATCTTCTTTTGCGGTGTGTTTGTTGAGACCGATGAATTGTGGGTTTATGATCAAGTTTATCTATGAACAATATTTGAATCTTCTCTGAATTCTTTTATGTATGATTGGTTATCTTTGCAAGTCTCTTCGAATTATCAATTTGGTTTGGCCTACTAGATTGATCTTTCTTGCAATGGGAGAAGTGCTTAGCTTTGGGTTCAATCTTGCGGTGTCCTTTCCAAGTGATAGTTGGGGCAGCAAGTCACGTATTGTATTGTTGCCATCGAGGATAACAAGATGGGGTTTATATCATATTGCATGAATTTATCCCTCTACATCATGTCATCTTGCTTAAAGCGTTACTCTGTTCTTATGAACTTAATACTCTAGATGCATGCTGGATAGCGGTCGATGTGTGGAGTAATAGTAGTAGATGCAGGCAGGAGTCGGTCTACTTGTCTCGGACGTGATGCCTATATACATGATCATACCTAAATATTCTCATAACTATGCTCAATTTTGTCAATTGCTCAACAGTAATTTGTTCACCCACCGTAATACTTATGCTCTTGAGAGAAGCCACTAGTGAAACCTATGGCCCCCGGGACTATTTTCCATCAAATTAATCTCCTATCAACAAGCTATTTCCGTTGCCTTTTATTTTGCTTCTATTTTACTTTGCATCTTTATCATAAAAATACCAAAAATATTATCTGATCATATCTATCAGATCTCACTCTCGTAAGTGACCGTGAAGGGATTGACAACCCCTTATCGCGTTGGTTGCGAGGATTTATTTGTTTGTGTAGGTGCGAGGGACTCGTGTGTGGACTCCTACTGGATTGATACCTTGGTTCTCAAAACTGAGGGAAATACTTACGCTACTTTGCTGCATCACCCTTTCCTCTTCAAGGGAAAACCAATGTAGTGCTCAAGAGGTAGCAAGAAGGATTTCTGGCGCCATTGCCGGGGAGTCTACGCAAAAATCAACATACCAAGTACCCATCACAAACCCTTATCTCCCGCATTACATTATTTGCCATTTGCCTCTTGTTTTCCTCTCCCCCACTTCACCCTTGCCGTTTTATTCGCCCTCTCTTTCTCGTTCATCTCTTTTTTGCTTGCTTTTTGTTTGCTCGTGTGTTGGATTGCTTGCTTGTCACGATGGCTCAAGATAATACTAAATTGTGTGACTTCACCAATACCAACAACAATGATTTCCTTAGCACTCCGATTGCTCCTCTTACCGATACTGAATCTTGCGAAATCAATACTGCTTTGTTGAATCTTGTCATGAAAGATCAATTCGCCGACCTTCCTAGTGAAGATGCCGCTACCCATCTAAATAGCTTCGTTGATTTGTGTGATATGCGAAAGAAAAAAGATGTGGATAATGATATTGTTAAATTGAAGCTATTTCCTTTTTCGCTTAGAGATCGTGCTAAAGCTTGGTTTTCATCTTTGCCTAAAAATAGTATTGATTCTTGGAATAAGTGCAAAGATGCTTTTATCTCTAAGTATTTTCCTCCCGCTAAGATCATCTCCCTTAGAAACGATATTATGAATTTTAAGCAACTTGATCATGAACATGTTGCACAAGCTTGGGAGAGGATGAAATTTATGATACGTAATTGTCCTACACATGGTTTGAATTTAGGGACGATCATACAAATTTTTTATGCCGGATTGAATTTTGCTTCTAGAAATCTTTTAGATTCGGCCGTGGGAGGCACTTTTATGGAAATCACTTTAGGAGAAGCTACTAAACTCCTAGATAATATTATGGTTAATTATTCTCAATGGCACACTGAAAGATCTACTAGTAAAAAGGTGCATGCGATAGAAGAAATTAATGTTTTGAGTGGGAAGATGGATGAACTTATGAAATTATTTGCTAATAAAAGTGTTTCTTCTGGTCCTAATGATACGCCTTTGTCTACTTTGATTGAGAATAATAGTGAATCTTTGGATGTGAATTTTGTTGGTAGGAATAATTTTGGTAACAACGCGTATAGAGGAAACTTTAATCCTAGGCCTTATCCTAGTAATTCCTCTAATAATTATGGTAATTCCTACAACAATTCTTATGGAAATTTTAATAAGATGCCTTCTGAATCTGAGACTAGTGTTAAGGAATTTATGAATTCGCAAAAGAATTTCAATGCTTTGCTTGAAGAAAAATTGCTTAAAGTTGATGAATTGGCTAGGAACGTTGATAGAATTTCTCTTGATGTTGATTCTTTAAAACTTAGATCTATTACACCTAACCATGATATCAATGAGTCTCTCAAGGCCATGAGATTTCCATTAATGAGTGCAAGGAAAGAACCGCTAGGATGCGTGCTAAGAAAGATTGCTTTATAAAAGCGTGTTCTTCTAATTTTTACGAAAACAAAGATGAAGATCTAAAAGTTATTGATGTGTCTCCTATTAAATCTTTGTTTTGGAATATGTATCTTGATAATGATGAGACTGAATATGATACACCTTTACCTAGAAGGCATTCCAAAAATTTGGAGTTTTTAGATCTTGATGCTAAAATTGGTAAAAGTGGTAATGAAGAGGTCAAAACTCTAGATATTAATGAACCCACTATTTTGAATTTCACGGAATTTAATTATGATAATTGCTCTTTAATAAATTTTATTTCCTTGTTGCAATCCGTGCTAAATTCTCCACATGCTTATAGTCAAAATAAGGCCTTTACCAAACATATCGTTGATGCTTTGATGCAATCTTATGAAGAAAAACTTGAGTTGAAAGTTTCTATCCCAAGAAAACTTTATGATGAGTGGGAACCTACTATTAAAATTAAAATTAAAGATCATGAATGCTATGCTTTGTGTGATTTGGGTGCTAGTGTTTCCACGATTCCAAAAACTTTATGTGATTTATTAGGTTTCCGTGAATTTGATGATTGCTCTTTAAACTGGCACCTTGCGGATTCCACTATTAAGAAACCTATGGGAAGAATTAATGATGTTCTTATTGTTGCAAATAGGAACTATGTGCCCATAGACTTTATTGTTCTTGACATAGATTGCAATCCTTCATGTCCTATTATTCCTGGTAGACCTTTCTTAGAACGATTGGTGCAATTATTGATATGAAGGAAGGGAATATTAGATTCCAATTTCCATTAAAGAAAGGCATGGAACACTTCCCTAGAAAGAAAATAAAAATACCTTATTAATCTATTATGAGAGCCACTTATGGATTGCCTACCAAAGATGGCAACACCTAGATCTATTCTTGTTTTTATGCCTAGCTAGGGGCATTAAAAGATAGCGCTTGTTGCGAGGCAACCCAATTTTATTTTTAGTTTTTTGCTTTTTTGCTTCTGTTTAGGAATAAATATTTGATCTAGCCTCTGGTTAGATGTGTTTTATGTTTTAATTGGTGTTTGTGCCAAGTTTAACCTATAGGATCTTCTTGGATGATAGTTATTTGATCTTGCTGTAAATTCCAGAAACTTTCTGTTCACGAAAATAATTGTTAAAAATCACCAGAACGTGATAAAATATTGATTCCAATGGCTTCTGATCAATAAACAAATTGTCTAGGTCTATATTTTGGCTGAATTTTTTGAGTTCCAGAAGTTTGCGTTAGTTATAGATTACTACAGACTGTTCTGTTTTTGACATATTCTCTTTTTCGTGTGTTGTTTGCTTATTTCGATGAATCTATGGCTAGTAATATAGTTTATAAACCATAGAGAAGTTGGAATACAGTAGGTTTAACACCAATATAAATAAAGAATGAGTTCATTACAGTACCTTGAAGTGCTCTTTTGTTTTCTTTCGCTAACGGAGCTTACGAGATTTTCTGCTGAGTTTTGTGTTGTGAAGTTCTCAAGTTTTGGGTGAAAGATTTGATGGATTATGGAACAAGGAGTGGCAAGAGCCTAAGCTTGGGGATGCCCATGGCACCCCAAGATAATCTAAGGACACCTAAAAGCCAAACCTTGGGGATGCCCCGGAAGGCATCCCCTCTTTCGTCTACTTCCATCGGTAACTTTACTTGGAGCTATATTTTTATTCACCACATGATATGTGTTTTGCTTGGAGCATCTTGTATTATTTGAGTCTTTATTTGTTAGTTTGCCACAATCATCCTTGCTGTACACACCTTTTGAGAGAGACACACATGATTCGGAAATTGTTAGAATACTCTTTGTGCTTCACTTATATTTTTTGAGCTATATAGTTTTTGCTCTAGTGCTTCACTTATATCTTTTAGGGCACGGTGGTGGATTTGTTTTATAGAAACTATTGACCTCTCATGCTTCACTTATATTATTTTGAGAGTCTTAAAATAGTATGGCAATTTTCTTTAATTAATATCATGAGAAATTTGATGCTTGATAATTGTTTTGAGATATAAAGGTAGTAATATCATAGTTGTGCTAGTTGAGTAATTGTGGAATTGAAAAATACATGTGTTGGAGTTTGTGATTCCCGTAGCATGCACGTATGGTGAACCGTTATGTAACGAAGTCGGAGCATGAAGTATTTGTTGATTGTCTTCCTTTGTGTGGCGGTCGGGATCACGCAATGGTTAACTCCTACCAACCCTTCCCCTAGGAGCATGCGTAGTAGTACTTTGCTTCGAGGGCTAATAAATTTTTGCAATAAGTATATGAGTTCGTTATGACTAATGTGAGTCCATGTATTATACCACAATTACCTTTCCGCAGTTTTCTAGCCTCTTCGGTACCGCGCATTGCCATTTCTCACCTTGAGAGTTGGTGCAAACTTCGCCGGTACATCCAAACCCTGTGATATGATATGCTCTATCACACATAAACCTCCTTATATCTTCCTCAAAACAGCCACCATACCTACCTATCATGGCATTTCCATAGCCATTCTGAGATACATTGCCATGCAACTTTCCACCGTTTCATTTATCATGACATACTCCATTATTGTCATACTGCTTTGCATGATCATGTAGTTGACATTGTATTTGTGGCAAAGCCACCGCTCATAATTCTTTCATACATGTCGCTCTTGATTCATTGCATATCCCGCTACACGCCGGAGGCATTCATATAGAGTCATATTTTGTTCTAAGTATTGAGTTGTAATTCATGAGTTGTAAGTAAATAAAAGTGTCATGATCATCATTAGAGCATTGTCCCAAGTGAGGAAAGGATGATGGAGACTATAATTCCCCCACAAGTCGGGATGAGACTCCGGACTAAATAAAAAAAAGAGGCCAAAAAAAGAGAGAAAAGGCCCAAATAAAAAAATGATGAGAGAAAAAGAGAGAAGGGACAATGTTACTATCCTTTTACCACACTTGTGCTTCAAAGTAGCACCGTGATCTTCATAATAGAGAGTCTCTCATTTTGTCACTTTCATATACTAGTGGGAAATTTCATTATAGAACTTGGCTTGTATATTCCAATGATGGGCTTCCTCAAATGCCTGAGGTCTTCGTGAGCAAGCAAGTTGGATGCACACCCACTTAGTTTCTTTTTGAGCTTTCATACACTTATAGCTCTAGTGCATCCGTTGCATGGCAATCCCTACTCCTCGCATTAACATCAATTGATGGGCATCTCCATAGCCCGTTGATTAGCCTCGTTGATGTGAGACTTTCTCTTTTTTTTTGTCTTCCCACATAATCCCTACCATTATACCTTATTCCACCATAGTGCTATATCCATGGCTTGCGCTCATGTATTGCGTAAGAGTTGAAAAGGCTGAAGCGCGTTAAAAGTATGAACCAAATGCTTGGCCAAAACCGGGGTCGTACATGATATGAATATTTTATGTGGGGAAGATGGAGCATAGCCAGACTATATGATTTTGTAGGGATAACTTGCTTTGGCTATGTTATTTTGATAAGACATAATTGCTTAGTTAGTATGCTTGAAGTATTATTATTTTTATGTCAACATTAAACTTTTATCTTGAATCATATCAAATATGAACATTCTTGCCACAATAAGAAGAATTATATTGAAATTATGCCAAGTAGCATTCCACATCAAAAATTCTATTTTTATCATTCACCTACTCGAGGACGAGCAGGAATTAAGCTTGGGGATGCTTGATACGTCTCCAACGTATCTATAATTTTTGATTGTTCCATGCTATATTATATTCTGTTTTGGACATTATTGGGCTTTATTATACACTTTTATATTATTTTTGGGAATAACCTATTAATCGGAGGCCCAGCCCAGAATTGTTGTTTTTTTGCCTATTTTAGAGTTTCGCAGAAAAAAATATCAAACGCAGTCCAAACGGAATGAAACCTTCGGGAAGGTAATTTTCGGAACGAACGTGATCCAGAGGACTTCGACCCTACGTCAAGACATCAACCAGGAAGGCACGAGGTAGGGGGGCGCGCCCTCCACCCTCGTGGCCCCCCTGTTGCTCCACCGACGTACTCCTTCCTCCTATATATACCTACGTACCCCCAAACTACCAGATACGGAGCCAAAAACCTAATTCCACCGCCGCAACCTTCTGTACCCGTGAGATCCCATCTTGGGGCCTGTTCCGGAGCTCCGCCGGAGGGGGCATCGATCACGGAGGGCTTCTACATCAACACCATAGCCTCTCTTCAGTTCCCACCAAAGATTATATATACAAGCGGCTTAAGCTTTGCTCTTTATGTGATCGGCTTGGTCATGTTGCTGATAGTTGCAATGGGTTCTTTTATCAGCCTTGTGGGGATGTTTCTGTGCATGGCTCCTGTGTTTCTACACGTAATAATCCCAACTTCCATATGCCATGCAAGGTGGGCCCGGACCTTCTAGGCCATCCATGCAATGCGTGTTCTGCAATGGATCACATGACTAGCCTTTGTCCTGGGATTCGTCGTTGCCCGTTCTGCCACCGTCTGGGTCATGTGGCCCGTAAGCCCAGCTATTGCAATGCTTTACCTCATTTGGTTTGGGCACAAAAATCTTTACCAGTAACAAAATCTGAGAGGATCCTGCCTCGGGGTGAGCTGGAGGCGTCTGTGTTTGGTAATTCTATGGTTGTTGGTATGGCCCGTGTGGCGAGGGATACGCGGGCCCGTTGGATTTGGAAACAGAAATAGAAAATCCCACGCTCCTCGGAAGTGGCCACCGCTCAACGCTTGACGATACGCCTCCCTGGTTAGGGTGTAGTCACTTCAGCCTGCCATAAACCCCAATCGAGTCAGCCGGCGTCCTCGAGCTCACCACCCCAACCTTCATTGCCCCCGCTCCCACCGATTTCTTGCTGTCCGTCATCGGCGATTCCTCTTTCGGCAGATTCCATACCTCCGACAGCTCTAGCTATGGCGAACTTTCCAGTGCGCCCGTTCGCCTTCGCCCCGGTTGGATCGACCTTCGACCGTGGCCCTGCTCATCGCGTTCAGCGCCATGTCATGGTGGTCGATGATCCGCCCCTCAACCATGACAGGTATGCCATTGTTACAGTCCATCCTCCAGTCCCTGATCATCAAAAGGAGCTCTGGTTGGTCGAGGACTGTCGCATCATTACTGGGGATCTAGAGTATGATTTGGTGGATGATTTTATTTACCCGTTAGGAATTGGCTGTGTGGTCTTTGCGGATATGGAGAGTCGGGATGCTGCAATTAGGGAGGGACCTCACGCTCTGTCTGAGGATTCTACTTTTTCTCTGGTACCTCATGATGAAGGTATCAATATGCGCATGCCTGCTTTTGAATATGAGGTTTGGGTTATGTTTCTAGCTTTCCCTATGGATTACCAGACTGAGCACTATATTCACAAGGCCGTTTCTAACTTTGGAAAGCTCCTTGTGTGGCCACGTCCGGGTTTCAACAAAGCTCGAGTTCTGGTTAAATGCCATATCAAAGATGTGGCTGAAGTGCCACATAGTCTGTTGGTTACCAGGGTTGGTTTGCTGCCAGGGCTTGCTCGATCCTGGTCTGTACCAGTGTATGTTCTGAATGGCAGGAATACTATTCCTAATTTAGTTGGCAATGAGGATGCTCCTCCGCTTCTGAATGCATCACCCCACCCTTATGAGCTTCCCTATTACACCCTCATGCAGCAAGCACGAATTGATGAGATGGCTGCCCAAGAGGCTCTGAATGAAGCGGCATGGCACGCCCCAGAACCGGCCCAAGTGCAATTCCAGGATAATGGCTGGCCTTTGTGGCCTGTGGTTCCTCCGCCATACACAGGGTTCAGCTTCAGAACGTTCTTCCAGTACGATGGACCGTCTCTGATGGATGGGGTGGATCCTGAAATCAATATCCAGGATAACCTGTCGGATGTTTGGTCTTCTGACTTAGAGTTTCAAGCGGTGGAAGCTTTGGCGGATGGTTTTGTGCTTGGGAATCCTACTGCACGACTTGCGTTCGTCAGAGCTGGAGGAAATTCAGCTAGTTTCTTTGTGACTGTCGATCATGATTTGTTGCTCTGGATGGGAGGGATGCTTAAACGCATATATACGCCAGCCCTAGCCTTTCAGACATCTGAGGCTGTTATGTTTCCCCTCAACCCTTTCAAGTTTATACAGAACCAGTTGAATGTTGCTGTGTCTACCTGGATGGAGGGCATAGTCCCAGAGCGTGATGTTCTGACAGAGGTGTTCAGTTCAATCTTTCAGATGGGGGCTGCCATCATCCCGTCGTCTTGGCTGCAGGAGGCCACTGAATGCAGGTCTTCAGCGTTTGACACTGAGTGGGGGAGGGCGGCTCGTTCTCCTGGTCTTAAGGAGATTTCAAGACTTGCCCCCCAAGATGCCGCGTTACATCCAGTGACCTTGTCTGTTCAAGAGTCGGCTCTTCAGGTGATTGCTTCTACTTCTCTTTATAATGCCTCTCAGTCCCGCAATGTGCTTGTGCCTCTTGACACAACCACTGTCAGAAGAAGTACTCATTCTACTAAGTATGATGGTTTCAAGATCAACCACGTCTCTGACATCAAACGCTCTAAGTCACGGGTGAAACCACGCGAAACTTCTTTTATCACAGCTGTTTCTTTGGCTGCTGCCCCCGTGCAGGTTCGGTCTGATGATTGTCCCCCTCCTATGACGATTGAAGATCTTCAACAGATGGGCAAACGATGCGGGATTGCGCAGGATGCTCTTTCCCCTGAGAAGCTGCTGGATGATCAGCGCTCGTCCACGGGAGCTGGAGACTGAACTTCTGCTGGTTCATGACTAAATCGTGGAATGTTTTGTCGTGGAACATCCGGGGCATCAACTCCGATGCTAAAACTTTGGCTCTCAGAAATACTATCGATACTAGTGGTTGCTCTGTGATATGTATCCAGGAAACAAAGCGTGAATCTTTTGATCTGGCGTTTATTAAAACTTTCTGCCCTAAGCGGTTTGGTAAATTTGTGTTTGCCCCATCTGTGGGTGCCTCAGGTGGTCTTATTATTATCTGGAATAGCTCCGTGTTTGTGGGCACTCCTTGGTACGTTGATTCGTTTGCTGTGGGTGTCTCTTTTGTTGCTACACAGTCCAGTGACTCGTGGAAATTGATCAATGTCTACGGTCCATGTTCTAGTCAGCGTCGGGTGGATTTTACTAATTGGTTATTTGACCTACATATACCTGATGATGAGAACTGGTTGATCCTCGGTGATTTCAATTTTATCCGTTCCACGACTAACAGAAACAAACCTGGGGGTGACGCTGCGGACATGTTGCTTTTTAATGAAATCATTAGAGCGCAGTCTCTGATGGAGTTACCTGTGAAGGGCCGAACATATACCTGGAGTAATATGCAAGACGACCCCTTACTTGAACAGCTTGACTGGTTCTTCTCGTCCTCTTGCTGGACCACTTCGTTTCCAAATACAATGGTCTTGCCATTAGGAAAACCGGTGTCCGATCATATTCCCTGTGTGGTTACAATTGAGTCCTCTATCCCCAAGTCCAAACTCTTCCGTTTTGAGAACTTTTGGATTAACCATTCTGGGTTTATGGAGGTGGTGGCCGCTTCCTGGTCCAAGGCATGCCATGCACCGAACGCTGCCGCCCGCATTTGTAAAAAACTGAAAACTCTGAGGTATGATCTCAAGAGATGGAGCAGGGATATCTCAAAGCTGAAAATCATCATTCAAAACTGTAATGAATCTTTAGCTACGATGGATAATCTCGAGGACAAAAGACCTCTATTTATCCAGGAATCAAACTTCCGGAAAATTTTGAAATCTCACTTGCAGACATTGTTACAGTTTCAGAATGAATACTGGAGGAAAAGATGCACGATCAGATACTTCAGATTTGCGGATGAAAATACCAAACTCTTTCAATCTCTGGCCACGAAGAGATACAGACATAACTCTATCGCCATGCTTCGGCCATGTTGGCAAGGAAGGGGTGTTGTTCAAAACCTATAAGGAACGGTTGGGTTCCTCTAAACCCACTCACATGCGCTTTGATCTTTCCAGAATCATCCGTCGGATTGAGGGACTGGAGCACTTGTCGGCACCTTTTTCCAATGAGGAGATTGACACTGTTATTAAGGAAATGCCGAGTGATCGGGCTCCAGGTCCTGATGGTTTTAATGGTTGCTTCCTTAAGAGCTGCTGGCCGATCATCAAGTCGGACTTCTATGAGTTGTGTCATGCATTTCATGCCGGAGGGCTAGATATAACCAGTATTAGTGAGGGGTATATCACATTGATCCCAAAGAACTCTTCTCCAGAAACTGCAAATGATTATAGACCAATTACTTTACTGAATTGTCTGAAAATCATCACTAAGATCTTGGCAAATCGGCTACAGAAAGTCATCCTCAAGATCATACACAGAAATCAGTACGGTTTTCTCAAAGGGAGGACTATTCAGGATTGCCTAGCGTGGTCGTTTGAATACATCCATCAATGCCATACCTCAGCGAGGGAAAACATCATCCTCAAGCTAGACTTTGCCAAGGCGTTTGACACTATTGAGCACGCCCCCATGATGGAAATTATGAAACACATGGGTTTTGATGACAAATGGCTTGGATGGATGAACACGATCTTTGGCTCAGGGGTTTCTTCTGTACTCCTTAATGGAGTCCCTGGTCGAAAATTCAACTGCAAATGTGGAGTGCGCCAGGGGGACCCTCTCTCACCATTGATCTTTGTCCTTGCGGCTGACCTCCTCCAAGCAGCAGTTAACGATGCTTTTACTCGAGGGCTGCTTGATCTTCCTCTCCCTCGTGACAGGGCGGGTGATTTCCCGGTTGTCCAATACGTTGACGACACGATTTTAGTTATGCAGGCTTGTCCCGTGCAGGCTGCCCGTATGAAAGCTATCCTAGAAGATTATGCTACTTCCATTGGACTGAAGATCAATTTTCAGAAATCAACTCTCGTACCCATTAACATTGATCACCGACGTGCTTGTGAACTGGCTGGGGTTTTTGGTTGCTCTGTTGGTTCCATGCCCTTCACATACCTCGGCCTGCCAATGGGCACGACGAGGCCCAGTGTCCTTGATCTTATGCCGCTGGTTCATGCAGTTGAGAGGAAGACATCCACTGCGCTGTCACTGATGTCATCCGGAGCTAAACTGACCTTGGTCAATTCAGTTTTGACTTCGATGCTGATATATGCAATGTGCACGATCAAGATACACCCAAAGGTGATTGAACATCTGGACAAGCTGCGTAGACATTGCCTCTGGGCTAAAAACTCTGACGACGGGGTAAAAAATAACTCTCTTGTGGCCTGGGAGCTTGTCTGCCGCCCAAAACGCTGTGGAGGCCTTGGTGTTATTGATCTTAAAACACAGAATGCAGCCCTTCTCCTAAAATATCTTTTCAAATTCTATAATCATGAAGATGTTCCCTGGGTGGAGCTTGTTTGGGATGCCTACTACAGAAACAAGATACCGCATGCATCTGAGGCGGTGGGTTCTTTCTGGTGGAGAGATGTGATGCAACTCAGTGGGATATTCCGAGGGATCACTAAAGTCACCCCCGGGGATGGCTCTAGTGCTCTGTTCTGGAAAGATGTTTGGTTTGATAATACTCAAGATTCCCCATTAATGGATATATACCCACGAGCCTTTTCATTTTGTTTGAATGAGGATGACTCCATTGCTAAGGTTCTTACTGCAAATGACCCATCCACGATTTTTAGTCTACCTCTCTCGACCCAGGCGAGAGAACAAATCAAAGAGATCCAAGAGGGGTTGCCGCAAAATCGGCTGGCCGCCGATAACTGTGATGTCTGGGAATGCTTGCTCGGGCGTTTTTCGTCCAAGAAGTTCCATAATCACTGCTACAAACAGGTTGTGGCAGATGAGGCGTTTGGATGGCTCTGGAAAGCTAAAAGCCCGATCAAATTCAAGATGTTTGGGTGGCTACTCCTAGTTGATCGTCTGAATACCAGGAATATGCTCAAACGCAGACATTTTGTTGTCGTGGGGGGCAACTATGCATGCATGTTCTGTCAAAACCCTCCAGAGGAAACGGTGGAACATCTGTTCTTCAATTGCCCCTTTAGTCAACACTGCTGGGATGTAGTTGGAGTGACATGGCCGATAGTTGACAACAGACTGGCTCTTCTGCATGGAGGTAGGGGTAATTGGAGACAACCTCTCTTCATGGATATCTTTCTCTTGGCTGCTTGGAGTCTTTGGATGGAGAGAAACAATCAACACTTTAGAGGGATTCAGCACTCCCATGGAGCATGGCTAGCTAGATTCAAGCATCTCTTGGAGCTGCTAACACATAACTGCCGGGAGGATCTTCATCCTTTCCTGTCTAATTACATTGTAAACTTGGGCCACTAAGACCGTGGATAGCTAGCATGGTCGGGGGGCCACAAAACCCTTTGTAACACATATGTAATTGTTCCTTTGTGAGTAATACAAAGTCAGTGGGAGCCTCTCCCACTGTCGTTCTCCCTCAAAAAAAACACCATAGCCTCTCCGATGATGTGTGAGTAGTTTACCTCAGACCTTCGGGTCCATAGTTATTAGCTAGATGGCTTCTTCTCTCTTTTTGGATCTCAATACAATGTTCTCCCCCTCTCTCATGGAGATCTATTCGATGTAATCTTCTTTTGCGGTGTGTTTGTTGAGACCGATGAATTGTGGGTTTATGATCAAGTTTATCTATGAACAATATTTGAATCTTCTGTGAATTCTTTTATGTATGATTGGTTATCTTTGCAAGTCTCTTTGAATTATCAGTTTGGTTTGGCCTACTAGATTGATCTTTCTTGCAATGGGAGAAGTGCTTAGCTTTGGGTTCAATCTTGCGGTGTCCTTTCCAAGTGATAGTAGGGGCAGCAAGTCACGTATTGTATTGTTGCCATCGAGGATAACAAGATGGGGTTTATATCATATTGCATGAATTTATCCCTCTACATCATGTCATCTTGCTTAAAGCGTTACTCTGTTCTTATGAACTTAATACTCTAGATGCATGCTGGATAGCGGTCGATGTGTGGAGTAATAGTAGTAGATGTAGGCAGGAGTCGGTCTACTTGTCTCGGACGTGATGCCTATATACATGATCATACCTAGATATTCTCATAACTATGCTCAATTCGGTCAATTGCTCAACAGTAATTTGTTCACCCACCGTAATACTTATGCTCTTGAGAGAAGCCACTAGTGAAACCTATGGCCCCCGGGTCTATTTTCCATCATATTAATCTCCCATCAACAAGCTATTTCCATTGCCTTTTATTTTGCTTCTATTTCACTTTGCATCTTTATCATAAAAATACCAAAAATATTATCTTATCATATCTATCAGATCTCACTCTCGTAAGTGATCGTGAAGGGATTGGCAACCCCTTATCGCGTTGGTTGCAAGGATTTATTCGTTTGTGTAGGTGCGAGGGACTCGTGCGTGGCCTCCTACTGGATTGATACCTTGGTTCTTAGAACTGAGGGAAATACTTACGCTACTTTGCTGCATCACCCTTTCCTCTTCAAGGGAAAACCAACGCAATGCTCAAGAGGTAGCAATGATCGGGTGTGATAAGCTCTACGTTCACATACAACGGGTGCAAGGCAGTTTTGCACACGCAGAATACTCGGGTTAAACTTGACGAGCCTAGCATATGCAGATATGGCCTCGGAACACTGAGACCGAAAGGTCGAGCGTGAATCATATAGTAGATATGATCAACATAGTGATGTTCACCATTGAAAACTACTCCATCTCACGTGATGACTGGACATGGTTTAGTTGATTTGGATCACGTGATCACTTAGATGATTAGAGGGATGTCTATCTAAGTGGGAGTTCTTAAGTAATATGATTAATTGAACTTTAATTTATCATGAACTTAGTCCTGGTAGTATTATCATATCTATGTTGTAGATCAATAGCTCGCGTTTAGCTCCCCTGTTTTATTTTTGATATGTTCCTAGAGAAAACTAAGTTGAAATATGTTAGTAGCAATGATGCGGATTGGATCCGTGATCTGAGGATTATCCTCATTGCTGCACAGAAAAATTATGTCCTTGATGCACCGCTAGGTGACAGACCGATTGCAGGAGCAAATGCAGACGTTATGAACGTTTGGCAAGCTCGATATGATGACTACTTGATAGTTTAGTGCACCATGCTTTACGGCTTAGAATCGGAGCTTCAAAGGCGTTTTTGAAACGCCACAGAGCATATGAGATGTTCCAAGAGTTGAAATTAGTATTTCAGGCTCATGCCCATGTCGAAAGGTATGAGACCTTTGACAAGTACTTTGCCTACAAGATGGAGGAGAATAGCTCAGCTAGTGAGCATGTGCTCAGAATGTCTGAGTACTACAATCACTTGAATCAAGTGGGAGTTAATCTTCCAAATAAGATAGTGATTGACAGAGTTCTCTAGTCACTATCACCAAGTTACTAGAACTTCGTGATTAACTATAATATGCAAGGGATAACGGAAACGATTCCCAAGCTCGTCGTGATGCTGAAATCGATGAAGGTAGAAATCAAGAAAAGCATCAAGTGTTGATGGTTGACAAGACCACTAGTTTCAAGAAAAGGGAAAAGGGAAGAAGGGGAACTTCAAAAGAATGGCAAGCAAGTTACTGCTCCCGTGAAGAATCCCAAAGCTAGACCCAAGCCTGAAACTTGAGTGCTTCTACTGCAAAGGAAATGGTCGCTGGAAGTGGAACTGCCCTAGATAATTGGCGGATAAGAAGGATGGCAAAGTGAACAAAGGTATATTGGATATACATGTTATTGATGTGTACTTTACTACTGTTTATAGCAACCCCTCGGCATTTGATACTGGTTCAGTTGCTAAGAGTAGTAACTTGAAACGGGAGTTGCAGAATGAACAGAAACTAGTTAAGGGCGAGGTGACGATGTGTGTTGGAAGTAGTTCCAAGATTGATATGATCATCATCGCACACTCCCTATACTTCCGGGATTAGTGTTGAACCTAAATAAGTGTTATTTGGTGTTTGCGTTGAGCATGAATATGATTTGATCATGTTTATTGCAATACAGTTATTCATTTAAGTTAGAGAATAATTGTTGTTCTGTTTACATGAATAAAACCTTCTATGGTCATACACCCAATGAAAATGGTTTGTTGGATCTCGATCATAGTGATACACATATTCATAATATTGAAGCCAAAAGATGCAAAGTTAATAATGATAGTGCAACTTATTTGTGGCACTGCCGTATAGGTCATATTGGTGTAAAGCGCATGAAGAAACTCCATACTGATGGGATTTTGGAATCACTTGATGCTTGCGAACCATGCCTTATGGGCAAGATGACTAAGAATCCGTTCTCTAGAACAATGGAGCGAGCAACTGACTTATTGGAAATAATACATACTGATGTATGCGATCCGATGAGTGTTGAGGCTCGCAGCGGGTATCGTTATTTTCTGACCTTCGCAGATGATTTGAGCAGATATGGGTATATCTACTTGATGAAATATAAGTCTGAAACATTTGAAAAGTTCATATAATTTTAGAGTGAAGTGGAAAATCAACGTAACAAGAAAATAGAGTTTCTACGATCTGATCGTGGAGGAGAATATTTGAGTTACGAGTTTGGTCTTCATTTGAAACAATGCGGAATAGTTTCGCAACTCACGCCACCTGGAACACCACAGCGTAATGGTGTGTCTGAACATCATAACCGTACTTTATTAGATATGGTGCAATCTATGATGTCTCTTACCGATTTACCACTATCATTTTAGGGTTATGCATTAGAGACAGCTGCATTCACGTTAAATAGGGCACCATCTAAATCCGTTGAGACAACACCATATGAACTGTGGTTTGGCAAGAAACCAAAGTTGTCATTTCTTAAAGTTTGAGGTTGCGATGCTTATGTGACAAAGTTTCATCCTGATAAGCTCAAACCCAAATCGGAGAAATGTGTCTTCATAGGATACCCAAAGTAGACAGTTGGGTACACCATCTATCACAGATCTGAAGGCAAGACATTCGTTGCTAAGAATGGATCCTTTCTAGAGAAGGAGTTTCTCTCGAAAGAAGTGAGTGGGAGGAAAGTAGAACTTGATGAGGTAACTGTACCTGCTGCCTTATTGGAAAGTAGTTCATCACCGAAATCTGTTCCTGTGACTCCTACACCAATTAGTGAGGAAGCTAATGATGATGATCATGTAACTTCAAATCAAGTTACTACCGAACCTCGTAGGTCAACCAGAGTGAGATCCGCACTAGAGTGGTACGGTAATCCTGTTCTAGAGGTCATGTTACTTGACCATGACGAACCTACGAACTATGAGGAAGCGATGATGAGCCCAGATTCCGCGAAATGGCTTGAGGCCATGAAATCTGAGATGGAATCCATGTATGAGAACAAAGTGTGGACTTTGGTTGACTTGCCCGATGATCGGCAAGCCATAGAAAATAAATGGATCTTCAAGAGGAAGACGGACGCTGATAGTAGTGTTACTATCTACAAAGCTAGACTTGTCGAAAAAGGTTTTTGACAAAGTTCAAGCTGTTGACTACGATGAGATTTTCTCACTCATAGCGATGCTTAAGTCTGTCTGAATCATGTTAGCAAATTGCCACATTTTATGAAATCTGACAAATGGATGTCAAAACTACATTCCTTAATGGATTTCTTAAAGAAGAGTTGTATATGATGCAACCAGAAGGTTTTGTCGATCCTAAAGGTGCTAACAAAATGTGCAAGCTCCAGCGATCCATCTATGGACTGGTGCAAGCATCTCAGAGTTGGAATATATGCTTTGATGAGTTGATCAAAGCATATAGTTTTATACAGACTTGCGGTGAAGCCTGTATTTACAAGAAGGTGAGTGGGAGCACTACAACATTTCTGATAAATATATGTGAATGACATATTGTTGATCGGAAATAATGTAGAATTTTCTGGAAAGCATAAAGGAGTATTTGAAAGAAGTTTTTCAAAGAAAGACCTTGGTGAAGCTGCTTACATATTGAGCATCAAGATCTATAGAGGTAGATGATACGTCTCCAACGTATCTATAATTTTTGATTGTTCCATGCTATATTATATTCTGTTTTGGACATTATTGGGCTTTATTATACACTTTTATATTATTTTTGGGACTAACCTATTAACCAGAGGCCCAGCCCAGAATTGTTGTTTTTTGCCTATTTTAGAGTTTCGCAGAAAAAGAATATCAAACGGAGTCCAAACGGAATGAAACCTTCGGGAAGGTGATTTTCGGAACGAACGTGATCCAGAGGACTTCGACCCTACGTCAAGACATCAACCAGGAAGGCACGAGGTAGGGGGGCGCGCCCTCCACCCTCGTGGGCCCCCTGTTGCTCCACCGACGTACTCCTTCCCCCTATATATACATACGTACCCCCAAACTACCAGATACGGAGCCAAAAACCTAATTCCACTGCCGCAACCTTCTGTACCCGTGAGATCCCATCTTGGGGCCTGTTCCGGAGCTCGGCCGGAGGGGGCATCGATCACGGAGGGCTTCTACATCAACACCATAGCCTCTCCGATGATGTGTGAGTAGTTTACCTCAGACCTTCGGGTCCATAGTTATTAGCTAGATGGCTTCTTCTCTATTTTTGGATCTCAATACAATGTTCTCCCCCTCTCTCATGGAGATCTATTCGATGTAATCTTCTTTTGCGGTGTGTTTGTTGAGACCGATGAATTGTGGGTTTATGATCAAGTTTATCTATGAACAATATTTGAATCTTCTCTGAATTCTTTTATGTATGATTGGTTATCTTTGCAAGTCTCTTCAAATTATTAGTTTGGTTTAGCCTACTAGATTGATCTTTCTTGCAATGGGAGAAGTGCTTAGCTTTGGGTTCAATCTTGCGGTGTCCTTTCCAAGTTACAGTAGGGGCAGGAAGGCACGTATTGTATTGTTGCCATCGAGTATAACAAGATGGGGTTTATATCATATTGCATGAGTTTATCCCTCTACATCATGTCATCTTGCTTAAAGCGTTACTCTGTTCTTTTGAACTTAATACTCTAGATGCATGCTGGATAGCGGTCGATGTGTGGAGTAATAGTAGTAGATGCAGGCAGGAGTCGGTCTACTTGTCGCGGACGTGATGCCTATATACATGATCATACCTAGATATTCTCATAATTATGCTCAATTCTATCAATTGCTCAACAGTAATTTGTTTACCCACCGTAATACTTATGCTCTCGAGAGAAGCCACTAGTGAAACCTATGGCCCCTGGGTCTATTTTCCATCATATTAATCTTCCAACACTTAGTTATTTCTTTTGCCTTTTATTTTACTTTGCATCTTTATCATAAAAGTACCAAAAATATTATCTTATAATATCTATCAGATCTTACTTTCGTAAGTGACCGTGAAGGGATTGACAACCCCTTTATTGCATTGGTTGCGAGGATTTTATTTGTTTGTGTAGGTGCGAGGGACTCGTGCGTGGCCTCCTACTGGATTGATACCTTGGTTCTCAAAAACCGAGGGAAATACTTACGCTGCTTTACTGCATCACCCTTTCCTCTTCAAGGGAAAACCAACGCAGTGCTCAAGAGGTAGCAAGAAGGATTTATGGCGCCGTTTCCGGGGAGATACGCGCCAAGTCAAGTCAAGATTTGACTCCCAGTAGCGAGCCATTTCTGGCGCCGTTGCCGGGGAGTCTACGCAAAAGTCAACATACCAAGTACCCATCACAAACCCTTATCTCCCGCATTACATTATTTTCCATTTGCCTCTCGTTTTCCTCTCCCCCACTTCACCCTTGCCGTTTTATTCGCCCTCTCTTTTCCGTTTGCCTCTATCTTTCTTTTTGCTCCTCGCACTTTCTGCCGTTATTACTGAAATTGGGGAAACTATTGTCGATATGGACAATAGTAATAATATGGAAGATTCTGATGCTCCTGCTGAAGAACCCCCTATCTTGCATACAAAAAAAATTCCGAATTGGTACTGGTAATATTATTGGAAAAGGGGTTATTCAAGATTTCTTTACTTGTGCTGGTGCTTTGCCTTCTATGGGCAGTTCTATTCTTCATAGAACTAGTAGTCTTGCGGACGCTATTGCCATGCTTGTAGTTGAACTTGAAAGGCAATTTATGCACATGCACCCTTGCATACAAAGGATTTTCCTAGAATTTTCTAATATTGAGCATTCTTCTGTTAAGCGTGCTGCTACTATCTTTTTGGCTCATGAGTTCAGATTTATAACAAAAGAGGCCAAAGAAATCTTTGCGCATTACAGGGTGGACGCTGGCCGTCCTCCCATAGAAACTATCCTATTTGATCAAGAGGAAATAATGCGTTTTCAATCTCTAGACTATGTTGCCTTTAATGAGAACCTTAGAAAAAAGGTTCCTACCAATGTTCTAGTTGATAGAATTTCTGAACTTAATAATGATTTTCCTATTCGAAATAATGAGCTAGGATATTCTCTCGAGTATAGGCTCACAAAGTTCTGTCAAAAGAATGCTTATAATGATGAATTGGTTGTGCAATACGAAGGGCCGAAGGAGGAACCTATACCTCCTAAAGTTGATCTTGGGGACTTTTGTCCCATTAAATTTAGCCCTTTTGATTACTTTTGCTTGCCTCAAAGAAAACTCGCTGCTGAACGTAGAGAATATGAAATGAGTTTTAGTGATCTATCCTATTATTATGGCAATACCTAGATCTATCCTTGCTATTATGCCTAGCTAGGGGCGTTAAACGATAGCGCTTGTTGGGAGGCAACCCAATTTTATTTTTTGTTTTTTTGCTTTTGCTTCTGTTTAGGAATAAATCTTTGATCTAGCCTCTGGTTAGATGTGTTTTTATGTTTTAATTAGTGTTTGTGCCAAGTTTAACCTATAGGATCTTCTTGGATGATAGTTATTTGATCTTGCTGAAAATTCCAGAAACTTTCTGTTCACGAAAATAATTGTTAAAAATCACCAGAACGTGATAAAATATTGATTCTAATTGATGCTGATCAATAAACAAATTGTCTAGGACGTCCTATTTTGTCTGAATTTTTGGAGTTCCAGAAGTTTGCGTTAGTTACAGATTACTACAGACTGTTCTGTTTTTGACAGATTCTGTTTTTCGTGTGTTGTTTGCTTATTTTGATGAATCTATGGCTAGTAAAATAGTTTATAAACCATAGAGAAGTTGGAATACAGTAGATTTAACACCAATATAAATAAAGAATGAGTTCATTACAGTACCTTGAAGTGGTGTTTTGTTTTCTTTCGCTAACGGAGCTCACGAGATTTTCTGTTAAGTTTTGTGTTGTGAAGTTTTCAAGTTTTGGGTAAAAGATTTGATGGATTATTGAACAAGGAGTGGCAAGAGCCTAATCTTGGGGATTCCCATGGCACACCAAGATAATCTAAGGACACCTAAAAGCCAAAGCTTGGGGATGCCCCGGAAGGCATCCCCTCTTTCGTCTACTTCCATCGGTAACTTTATTTGGAGCTATATTTTTATTCACCACATGATATGTGTTTTGCTTGGAGCGTCTGTTAGTTTGCCACAATCATCCTTGCTGTACACACCTTTTGAGAGAGACACACTTGATTCGGAAATTGTTAGAATACTCTATGTGCTTCACTTATATCTTTTGAGTTATATAGTTTTTGCTCTAGTGCTTCACTTATATCTTTTAGAGCACGGTGGTGGATTTGTTTTATAGAAACTATTGTTCTCTCATGCTTCACTTAGATTATTTTGAGAGTCCAACAAAACAGCGTGGTACTTTGCTTTAATTATGATAGGCATTCAAAATTAGTAATTTTTTTTCTTATGAGTGTGTTGAATACTATGAGAAGTTTGATGCTTGATAATTGTTTTGAAATATGGAGATGGTGATATTAGAGTCATGCTAGTTGAGTAGTTTTGAATTTGGGAAATACTTGTGTTAAAGTTTGTGATTCCCGTAGCATGCACGTATGGTGAACCGTTATGTGATGAAGTCGGAGCATGATTTATTTATTGATTGTCTTCCTTATGAGTGGCGGTCGGGGACGAGCGATGGTCTTTTCCTACCAATCTATCCCCCGAGGAGCATGCGCGTAATACTTCGCTTCGATAACTTGTAAATTTTTGCAATAAGTATATGAGTTCTTTATGACTAATGTTGAGTCCATGGATTTTACACACTTTCTTCCTTACACCATTGCTAGCCTCTCTAATACCGCGCACTTTTCGCCGGTATCATACACTCACCATATACCTTCCTCAAAACAGCCACCATACCTACCTATCATGGCATTTCCATAGCCATTCTGAGATATATTGCCATGCAACTTACCATCGTTCCGTTTATTATTACACGCTCCATCATTGTCATATTGCTTTGCATGATCATGTAGTTGACATTGTATTTGTGGCAAAGCCACCGTTCATAATTCTTTCATACATGTCACTCTTGATTCATTGCATATCCCGGTACACCGCCGGAGGCATTCACATAGAGTCATATTTTGTTCTAAGTAAATAAAAGTATGATGAGTTGTAAGTAAATAAAAGTATGATGATCATCATTTTTTAGAGCATTGTCCCAAGTGAGGAAAGGATGATGGAGACTATGATTCCCCCACAAGTCGGGATGAGACTCCGGACCCAAAAAAAAGGCCATAAAAAAGAGAAAAGGCCCAAAAAATGAGAGAAAAAGAGAGAAGGGATAATGTTACTATCCTTTTACCACACTTGTGCTTCAAAGTAGCACCATGATCTTTATGATAGAGAGTCTCCTATGATATCACTTTCATATACTAGTGGGAAATTTTTCATTATAGAACTTGGCTTGTATATTCCAATGATGGGCTTCCTCAAAATGCCCTTGGTCTTCGTGAGCAAGCGAGTTGGATGCACACCCACTTAGTTTCTTTTGTTGAGCTTTCATATACTTATAGCTCTAGTGCATCCGTTGCATGGCAATCCCTACTCACTCACATTGATATCTATTAATGGGCATCTCCATAGCCCGTTGATACGCCTAATTGATGTGAGACTATCTTCTCCTTTTTTTGTCTTCTCCACAACCACCATTCTATTCCATATATAGTGCTATGTCCATGGCTCACGCTCATGTATTGCGTGAAGATTGAAAAAGTTTGAGAACATCAAAAGTATGAAACAATTGCTTGGCTTCTCATCGGGGTTGTGCATGATTTAAATACTTTGTATGGTGAAGATAGAGCATAGCCAGAGTATATGATTTTGTAGGGATAACTTTCCTTGGCCATGTTATTTTGAGAAGACGTAATTGCTTAGTTAGTATGCTTGAAGTATTATTATTTTTATGTCAATATTAAACTTTTGTCTTGAATCTTTCAGATCTGAATATTCATACCACAATTAAGAGAATTACATTGAAATTATGCCAACTAGCATTCCACATCAAAAATTCTGTTTTTATCATTTACCTACTCGAGGACGAGCAGGATTAAGCTTGGGGATGCTTGATACGTCTCCAACGTATCTATAATTTTTGATTTTTCCATGCTATATTATATTCTGTTTTGGACATTATTGGGCTTTATTATACACTTTTATATTATTTTTGGGACTAACCTATTAACCGGAGGCCCAGCCCAGAATTGCTGCTTTTTGCCTATTTCAGAGTTTCGCAGAAAAAGAATATCAAACGGAGTCCAAACGGAATGAAACCTTCGGGAACGTGATTTTCGGAACGAACGTGATCCAGAGGACTTCGACCCTATGTCAAGACATCAACCAGGAAGGCACGAGGTAGGGGGGCGCGCCTACCCCCCTGGGCGCGCCCTCCACCCTCGTGGGCCCCATGTTGCTCCACCGACGTACTTCTTCCTCCTATATATACCTACGTACCCCCAAACTACCAGATACGAAGCCAAAAACCTAATTCCACCGCCGCAACCTTCTGTACCCGTGAGATCCCATCTTGGGGCCTTTTCCGGAGCTCCGCCGGAGGGGGCATCGATCACGGAGGGCTTCTACATCAACACCATAGCCTCTCCGATGATGTGTGAGTAGTTTACCTCAGACCTTCGGGTCCATAGTTATTAGCTAGATGGCTTCTTCTCTCTTTTTGGATCTCAATACAATGTTCTCCCCCTCTCTTGTGGAGATCTATTCGATGTAATCTTCTTTTGCGGTGTGTTTGTTGAGACCGATGAATTGTGGGTTTATGATCAAGTTTATCTATGAACAATATTTGAATCTTCTCTGAATTCTTTTATGTATGATTGGTTATCTTTGCAAGTCTCTTCGAATTATCAGTTTGGTTTGGCCTACTATATTGATCTTTCTTGCAATGGGAGAAGTGCTTAGCTTTGGGTTCAATCTTGCGGTGTCCTTTCCAAGTGATAGTAGGGGCAGCAAGGCACGTATTGTATTGTTGCCATCGAGGATAACAAGATGGGGTTTATATCATATTGCATTAGTTTATCCCTCTACATCATGTCATCTTACTTAAAGCGTTACTCTGTTCTTTTGAACTTAATACTCTAGATGCATGCTGGATAGAGGTCGACGTGTGGAGCAATAGTAGTAGATGCAGGCAGGAGTCGGTCTACTTGTCGCGGACGTGATGCCTATATACATGATCATACCTAGATATTCTCATAATTATGCTCAATTCTATCAATTGCTCAACAGTAATTTGTTTACCCATCGTAATACTTATGCTCTCGAGAAAAGCCATTAGTGAAACCTATGGCCCTCAGGTCTATTTTCCATCATATTAATCTTCCAACACTTAGTTATTTCTTTTGCCTTTTATTTTACTTTGCATCTTTATCATAAAAATACCAAAAATATTATTTTATCATATCGATCAGATCTCACGTTCGTAAGTGACCGTGAAGGGATTGACAACCCCTTTATTGCGTTGGTTGCGAGGATTTTATTTCTTTGTGTCGGTGTGAGGGACTCGTGCGTGGCCTCCTACTGGATTGATACCTTGGTTCTCAAAAACCGAGGGAAATACTTACGCTGCTTTACTGCATCACCCTTTCCTCTTCAAGGGAAAACCAACGCAGTGCTCAAGAGGTAGCAATAGATCAAGACGCTTGATAAGTTCTTTCAATGAGTACATACCTTGACAAGATTTTGAAGTAGTTCAAAATGAAACAGTCAAAGAAAGAGTTCTTGCCTGTGTTACAAGGTGTGAAATTGAGTAAGACTCAAAGCCCGACCACGACAGAAGATAGAAAGAGAATGAAAGTCATTCCCTATGCCTCAGCCATAGGTTCTATAAAGTATGTCATGTTGTGTACCAGATCTATTGTATACCCTACATTGAGTTTGGCAAGGGAGTACAATAGTGATCTAGGAGTAGATCACTGAACAACGGTCAAAATTATCCTTAGTGGAATAAGGATATGTTTCTCGATTATGGAGGTGACAAAAGGTTCATCGTAAAGGGTTATGTCGATGAAAGTTTTGACACTGATCCAGATGACTCTAAGTCTCAATCTGGATACATATTGAAAGTGGGAGAAATTAGCTAAAGTAGCTCTGTGCAGAGCATTGTAGACATAGAAATTTGCAAAATACATACGAATCTGAATTTGGCAGACCCATTGACTAAACTTCTCTCACAAGCAAAACATGATCACACCTTAGTACTCTTTGGGTGTTAATCACATGGCGATGTGAACTAGATTACTGACTCTAGTAAACCCGTTGAGTATTGGTCACATGGCGATGTGAACTATGGATATTAATCACATGGTGATGTGAACTATTGGTGTTAAATCACATGGCGATGTGAACTAGATTATTGACTCTAGTGCAAGTGGGAGACTGAAGGAAATATGCCCTAGAGGCAATAATGAAGTTGTTACTTATATTTCCTTATATCATGATAAATGTTTATTATTCATGCTAGAATTGTATTAACCGGAAACTTAGTACATGTGTGAATACATAGACAAACAGAGTGTCACTAGTATGCCTCTACTTGACTAGCTCGTTGAATCAAAGATGGTTAAGTTTCCTAGCCATAGACATGAGTTGTCATTTGACTAACGGGATCACATCATTAGAGAATGATGTGATTGACTTGACCCATTCCGTTAGCTTAGCACTTGATCGTTTAGTATGTTGCTATTGCTTTCTTCATGACTTATACATGTTCCTATGACTATGAGATTATGCAACTCCCGAATACCGGAGGAACACCTTGTGTGCTATCAAACGTCACAACGTAACTGGGTGATTATAAAGATGCTCTACAGGTGTCCCCAAAGGTGTTTGTTGGGTTGGCATAGATCGAGATTAGGATTTATCACTCCGAGTATCAGAGAGGTATCTCTGGGCCCTCTCGGTAATGCACATCACTATAAGCCTTGCAAGCAATGTAACTAATGAGTTAGTTGCGGGATGATGCATTACAGAACGAGTAAAGAGACTTGCCAGTAGCGAGATTGAACTAGGTATTGAGATACCGACGATCGAATCTCGGGCAAGTAACATACCGATGACAAAGGGAACAACGTATGTTGTTATGCGGTTTGACCGATAAAGATCTTCGTAGAATATGTAGGAGCCAATATGAGTATCCAGGTTCCGCTATTGGTTATTGACCGGAGATGAGTCTCGGTCATGTCTACATAGTTCTCGAACCCGTAGGGTCTGCACGCTTAACGTTCGGTGACGATCGGTATTATGAGTTTATGTGTTTTGATGTACCGAAGGTTGTTCGGAGTCCCTGATGAGATCAGGGACGTGACAAGGAGTCTCGAAATGTTCGAGACGTAAAGGTCGACATATTGGAAGGCTATATTTGGACATCGTAAAGGTTCTGAGTGGTTCGGGTATTTATCGGAGTACCGGAGAGTTACGGGAATTCGCCGGGGAGTATATGGGCCTTATTGGGCTTTAGGGGGAGAGAGAGAGGGGCTGCCTAGGGCAGGCCGCGCGCCCCCCAAGGCTTAGTCGGAATTGGACTAGGGGGAGGGGCGGCGCCCCCTCCTTCCTTCTCTTCTCTCTTCCCCTTCCTTCTCTCCTACTCCTACTACTTGGAAGGGGGGGATCCTACTCCCGGTGGGAGTAGGACTCCCCAGGGCGCGCTATAGTAGAGGGCTGACCCTCCCCCTCCTCCACTCCTTTATATACGGGGGAGGGGGCACCCCATAGACACACAAGTTGATCATTGATCTCTTAGCCGTGTGTGGTGCCCCCTCCACCATAATCCACCTCGGTCATATCATCGTAGTGCTTAGGCGAAGCCCTGGGCCGGTAGCTTCATCATCACCGTCATCACGCCGTCGTGCTGACGAAGCTCTCCCTCAAAGCTCTACTGGATCGTGAGTTCGTGGGACGTCACCGAGCTGAACGTGTGCAGATCGCGGAGGTGTCGTACGTTCGGTACTAGGATCGGTCGATCGTGAAGACGTACGACTACATCAACCGCGTTGTCATAACGCTTCCGCTTTCGGTCTACGAGGGTACGTGGACAACACTCTCCCCTCTTGTTGCTATGCATCACCATGATCTTGCGTGTGCGTAGGAACTTTTTTTGAAATTACTACGTTCCACAACACCTGTTGTGGCCAAAGAGTCTGCTTCGTCTGGAGGCGGCCTGGAGCACACCCACGAGCACGCAGCCTTAGCAAGGTATGAACATCAACACCCCACCTACCCAATTAGCGTCGGCTGTCTTGCTAGGTGATAGCGGAGGGGGTGAGGAAGAGGCTCCATTAGTCGTTGATGACGTTGCCATAAATGAGGATGATGATGACGATGACACTAAACAGTATCTCAATACTGGCGCCTATGATGAGTACTGAGGGGTTGAGCGTCATGAGTCGGCGCCTGAATTGCCGCCTCCGGAGGCTGAACGTATTATAGACGACCTTCCAGTACCAAAGAAGCATAGGAAGAGACCGAGGAAAGGCAACAAAGCTGCTTCTATGATCCAGCCGCCTCAGCAGCCTCGGGTTCAAGACCGTATACCTATCCCCGGTGCGGCAAAATCGCATATCGCCGGTGAACCAATCCTACCTAAGGCAGCATTAGAGGCCACACACGGCGATCTAAGGAGACTTCATGACGATGTGCTGCGGAGAGTGAAAAGCCTCATCGCCTCAGAAAATCCAGGATACCCACTCTACGTGGTTAACGTGCCGCGGCAAAGTTCGTACGTCCACACATGCACCGCGACAAGTTCTTCCTTCGATTCGATTACATCTTTGACATGTTTCACTTGAAGAAGCTGGATTTTACGTTTGTCCACCTTTATGCCTTGTACATGAACTATGTCATCGGGATTGAGCAGATACCTTATATGTGTGTTGCTGACCCGTACTTCATGCACGGGAGCTTCTTGGCAGTCTGCGCAGAGCACCATGAATACGCGAGGGACTACATCGCCAATTTCATGGTCGCCAATAAGGACAAGGAGGCGATTCTCGTGCCTTATCATCCCGTGTAAGTCATCCGTACAGATATCCTTCCTTCGATATCAATCATTCATTTGCACGGTGGAGGCTAATTAATTTGAGGTGTACTTATTTTGCGCAGCGGCGGGCGCGCCGTCCTCATCATCCTCTACCCCCGATACTCCCACGCTCTTTACTTGGACTCGTGGAAGAACATGAACAAAAAGGATTACACCCACATCAAGTCTGTTCTCGATAGTGCTATGTTTTACTACGGCGTACGTGGTGGAGAGGTCAAGGACAAGAAGAAAAGGGACGGCAGGCCCGCCTTCGGCCATAAGACCGACTTCTGCTTCATCCAGCAACCGAGTGATACTCTTAGTGATGGATTCTATGTCCTACACCACATGCTAGAGTACAGACGGGATCAGCAGAACCTTCGCATGTCACCTAAATCCGGCGATGCCCATATTCTGCAATGGGCAAAGAACGTAGGAGATATCCCGGATCATCGACTTCGAGGTGAGTTCTGTCACATCCAGCGTGAACTTGCCCAAGTCATCATGAAGGAGGTCCTCGACAAAGCAGGTCTGTTCTATGAGGAAGGGCAAATGTCGCGGGAAGACGTCCGAACACGCGTAGCCGCTAAGCGTCTTGGCCTGAAGCCTTACACTAAGCTCGGGGACTATCTCCCTGACTAGGATGGATGGAACGACACGTTGGAGTGATTGACAATGTGTCCGTTAGTCCATACTTTCCGAATGACGAAACTTTGAGTTATGCACGACGAAACTTTATTTGTGATTTAATTAAACCGTCGTCCTCAACTAGCGAAGATCACTCTGGTTAGGGCATTTTGGGTACGACGAACTTTGTTATTTATGTTGATGATATGTTGCTTTTATTTTTGCCAAGTCCGTCTCTTTCCGTTGCTCAACTATGTATGTTGCATATCATTGACTCATGTGACAATGCAGGTGCATAGATCATCGACGACGAAGAAGTGCAACGCCAGGAGTATACGATGAGTGGCCGGAGTGTCAGGCCCCGGTGTACCGGTTTCCAGTTTCCGAGCGACAGCCAGTAGTTAGTTTAGGTTCGTGCTAATGCGAGAGAGGGATACGAACTCATGTACTGCATAGTTCCGCTCTCACTCATAGTGATAGCTCTTCTCACGTATATCATTGTTTAGATGGATGACGATGTAGTTGCAAGTAATCGGGACTTGTATCGCTATTTTCAAGATGATGACGAGAGACCATTTTGTGTTGGATGATGATTATGATGATGACATGATTTGATGCTATGATTACATTTGTATGTGTATGATATGCTAAAGATTATTGTATAAAGCCTGTTCAAATACAAAACAAATATGCAGAAAAAAACAAAAACTAATAAAACTAACAGTAGTGAGGGGGAAAAAGTTAGCAGCAGCGTGCTCTTACCAGTAGCGCGCCCAAGTTAAAAGGGCTGCAGCTATTAGCAGTAGCGCGTTGAACTAAAGCTTGCTGCTGCTAGCCATGTATAGCAGTAGTGTGGGGCAACATGCGCTACTGATACATGTTAGCTGTAGCTCCGTATCAGTAGTGCGGGACCCCACGCTACTGCAAATACCCGCGCTACTGCTAGGCTTTTCCCTAGTAGTGCCACTTCGGACTCGGTAGTGGCGACGCTATGCGCCGTTCTCCCTCTTGAGGGCGCCGTTGTGGAGCCTAGGTGTGCTAAGGCGTGGCGTTGTACTCTGATCTCCCCTTGTTCTTCTTCGGTTAGTAGGTCTGCATCATACCGAGATCTCAGGATCTGCTTTGTAAGAGGGCTACCTCTCCATGGTGTATCATTCGGCTGTGTACTTTAGTCGGTGCTTTATCTATAAAGCGGGGCGCGAGCCTGTTTCGAGGAGTGCCTTTGCACCTGGTAACAGCTAAAAAAAGGAAAAACTATGTTTTTGTCCACTTTGTTTATACCACTCTAGTTTTTGCCTACTTTGTTTATACCACTCTAGAATTTGACATCTCATTTTTGTCACTCTTGGCTTTTGATAATGTATCACAAATGCTATTTGTGGCAAAAGCAAAATTATTTCATTTCACTTGCGACACTCTTAGCTTTTGACAATGCACAATTGCCAAGAGTGACAAAATTAAAATGTGAACAATCTAAAGTGGCATAAATAAAGTGGGCAGAAACTAAAGTGACAAAAACAAGGCCCCCACACCCCACAAAAAATGTGTATCCGAGTACTTTGCGGGGCGTGGGGAGCTCAGAAAGATAAATCATGCATCAACATGTCCTATGAATCCACGTCACTTTTACAACCTAACCAAAATTTATTTGTTACACACGTAGTAACGCCCTTTGGTTCCCTTATGCAGAACCGACCAGTGGATCCTTGTGGTCATTCTACGATGATACTATGGGACGAGATTTGCCCGCTCCCCGCGCGTGCACCCATCCGTGCTCCCGCATACGTTGCTTGATTTGATTGGAACAAAATAAGGCCCGGCCCCACCCCCTTAAAATCAGGGGGTGATTAGATTAGAAAAGAAAAGAAAAAGACAGCCGTAGGATAAAGTGGGAGCACGGATGAAAGCATGGGGAGGGAGCAGGCAAGCCAGATCCGATACTATGTGTAAGTGCATCTAGTGCCACCCCTAGTTGGTTTTGGAGTATTGACGACAAACCTGGTTGAGGGACTAATTTGTTTGTGAGAATTGCAGGATAACACATGTAGTAGTCCCTCATTGATTCGGTTTACCTACCGGAGATGACCCCTAAAAATGTGTGAAGACATTGAAGACAATGGTGGTATGTGAAGACAATCACATCAAAGCTTATGACTCGAGAAGACATTCACGTGAAGACTATGGAGTGCGAAGACATAGTTGTTTCGTAGTTTCCTTTTCTTCTTTGTTGAGTCGTAGGAACCACCGTACTGTTAAGTGGGGTCCAAGTGAACAAAGTCAGAGTGACTGAAGATATGCTCAACCAAATCCTATGTCTTCGAGCGAAGACTATGAGAGCAAATCTTATCAAAAGTTGGATGAGTCAGCTTTACTTGTAGCCCAAGTCAAGCTGCCGCGTGTGTTTGAAATCTGACCATTGGACCACGTGTCAGTTCCTTAGTGACCCAGGGTCATTTCGGACAAATCAGGTCAGGTTGCCTAGTGGATATAAATAGCCCACCCCCTACACCATAAATTGGTGGCTGCTCAGAGCACGGCTTTTGTCATTTGAGAGCAACCCACCTCCGAAGCTTTTGAGAGAGAGAAATCCTTGCGAGGACAAAGCCCAAACACCCAGAGCCAAAGAGTGTTAGACATCACTGAAGTCTTTCTGTCCGCGTGACCTGAAGACTTGTTACACTTGAGGACTGTGAATCCTCCAGCCGGTTAGGCGTCGCGTTCTGAGCATCCAAGAGTCATTGTGGATTGCCGGTGAACGAAGTCTGTGAAGGTTTGGAAGTCTACCTTGAAGACTTACCAGAGTGATTGGGCGAGGACTGGGTGTCCTTAGCTTAAGGGGAATAAGGTGAAGACACGGTCTTCTGAGTTAAATCTCAGCCTCCCTAACCAGACGTACAGTTGTCACAGCAACTGGAACTGGTCCAACAAATCCCTGTCCTCACCAAGTGACTGGTTCTATCTTCTCCCTCTCTTTATTTACAGTTTGTCTTCGTGAAGTCATTGCCTGCCTATGTTACCTGTTTGACTTCACTGTGTGACTTCTATTGTTGTTTGGCTTCACACTATCTTCCATCCCAATCATTACTACCTAGCTGCTATTAGTCTTCGTGCTTTCACTTCATTGAATACTTGACTATGGCCTGCCTAGTGTAGTCTACCTTCCGCTGCATGTCAATAGGTTCATTTCTATCGTTTGTCTTTGAAACTCCCATGTTTTGAAGACTTTCATAAAAATCGCCTATTCACCCCCCTCTAGTCGATAACTAGCACTTTCGATTGGTATCAGAGCAAGGTACTCCCTTGTTCTGTGTGATTTGGTTTAACCACCTGGAGTTTTAGCTATGTCGACTGCAGGGATAATCAAAGTCTCCGATACGTGCCCTGTCTTCGATGGCACTGAATATCCCTACTGGAAGAATAAGATGCGCATGCATCTTGAAGCCATTGATGTCGACCTCTGGTATGTCGTCAAGAACGGCATTCCCAAGACTGGTGAAGGTGTCACCCCTGCTGATGTCAGGAAGTTCGTTCAACTGGATTCTACTGCCAAGAACATCATCTGTGGTCATCTGACCAAAGGGCAGTATGGCCGTGTGAGTGCTCTGGAAACGTCGAAGCTAGTCTGGGACTGGCTCTCCAAGGTCAGCGAAGGCGTCTCAACCCAGAGAGATCAAAGGATCAGTGTCCTTCGCAACCTGTTCAACCGCTTCAAGAGAAACGGCAATGAGAATGTCCAGCTCATGTTTGATCGCCTCACTGACATCACAAATGAGCTTCGTGCTCTCGGCGCCATTGAAATCACCAAGCATGAAATCGTCAAGACACTCCTGAGATCACTTGACAGCTTGTTCGACACCCTTGCCCTGATGATTCAAGAAAGCCCTGACTTCAAGACACTCGATCCGTCTGACATACTTGAGAGGCTCAACACACATGAGTTTTGTTGGGGAACGTAGTAATTTCAACAAATTTCCTATGAACACGCAAGATCATGGTGATGCATAGCAACGAGAGGGGAGAGTGTTGTCCACGTACCCTCGTAGACCGAAAGCGGAAGCGTTAGCACAACGCGGTTGATGTAGTTGTACATCTTCACGATCCGACCGATCAAGTACCGAATGCACGGCACCTCCGAGTTCAGCACACGTCCAGCCCGATGATGTCCCTCGAACTCCGATCCATTCGAGTGTTGAGGGAGAGTTTCTTCAGCACGACGGCGTGGTGACGATGTTGATGTTCTACCGAGGCAGGGCTTCGCCTAAGCACCGCTACAGTATTATCGAGGTGGACTATGGTGGAGGGGGGCACCGCGCACGGCTAAAAGATCAAATCAATTGTTGTGTCCATGGGGTGCCCCCTGCCCCCGTATATAAAGGAGCAAGGGGGGAGGTGCGGCCGGCCAGGAGGAGGCGCGCCAGGAGGAGTCCTACTCCCACCGGGAGTAGGACTCCCTCCCTTCCTTGTTGGATTAGGAGAAGGGGGGAAAGAGGAGGGAGAGAGGAAGGAAAAGGGGGGGCGCCGCCCCCCTCTCCTTGTCCTATTCGGACTAGGGGGGAGGGACGCGTGGCCCTGCCCTGGCCGCCTCTCCTCTTCTCCACTAAGGCCCACTATGGCCCATTAAGCCCCCGGGGGGTTCCGGTAACTCCTCGGTACTCCGGTAAAATCCCGATTTCACCCGGAACACTTCCGATATCCAAATATAGGCTTCCAATATATCAATATTCATGTCTCGACCATTTCGAGACTCCTCGTCATGTCCGTGATCACATCCGGGACTCCAAACAACCTTCGGTACATCAAAACTCATAAACTCATAATATAACTGTCATCGAAACTTTAAGCGTGCGGACCCTACGGGTTCGAGAACTATGTAGACATGACCGAGACACGTCTCCGGTCAATAACCAATAGCGGAACCTGGATGCTCATATTGGCTCCCACATATTCTACGAAGACCTTTATCGGTCAGACATAACAACATATGTTGTTCCCTTTGTCATCGGTATGTTACTTGCCCGAGATTCGATCATCGGTATCTCAATACCTAGTTCAATCTCGTTACCTGCAAGTCTCTTTACTCGTTCCGTAATACATCATCCCGCAACTAACTCATTAGTTGCAATTCTTGCAAGGCTTAAGTGATGTGCATTACCGAGTGGGCCCAGAGATACCTCTCCGACAATCGGAGTGACAAATCCTAATCTCGAAATACGCCAACCCAACAAGTACCTTCGGAGACACCTGTAGAGCACCTTTATAATCACCCTGTTACGTTGTGACGTTTGGTAGCACACAAAGTGTTCCTCCGGTAAACGGGAGTTGGATAATCTCATAGTCATAGGAACATGTATAAGTCATGAAGAAAGCAATAGCAACATACTAAACGATCGAGTGCTAAGCTAACGGAATGGGTCAAGTCAATCACATGATTCTCCTAATGATGTGATCTCGTTAATCAAATGACAACCCATGTCTATGGCTAGGAAACATAACCATCTTTGATCAACGAGCTAGTCAAGTAGAGGCATACTAGTGACACTCTGTTTGTCTATGTATTCACACAAGTATTATGTTTCTGGTTAATACAATTCTAGCATTGAAAGTGCGTTATATCGACTAGAGGGGGGTGAATAGGCGATTTTTATAAAATTTTCACTGAGGAATTTGTGGGTGAGGAAATTCCTTAGCGAAGAACTACTTGCAGCGGAATAAGTACTCACAAGTATGCATAGCAGAGCACAAGCATAGCCATCATGATGAAATGAAAACAAGCACAGAGTACAGAAAGCGTAAACACAGGATAACACAGGATGACGACAAATAGACTGAGGAAATTGAGAAAGTCTTCAGTCAAAGTCTTCAAACACAGATATGAACAATTGCACAAAACAGGAATGAGGAAATGAAAGAGTTGAGGAAATGGAACCAGTTGGCTTGGTGAAGACAATAATTTGGTAGACCAGTTCCAACTGGTGTCTCAGTTGTACGTCTGGTTGGAGCGGCTAGGTATTTAAACCTGAGGACACCCAGTCCCGGACACACAGTCCTCACCGTATTCTCCCTGAACTAAGGTCACACAGACCTCGTCCAATCACTCGTGGTAAGTCTTCAGGTGACTTCCAAACCTTCACAAACTCGGTCACTCGGCGATCCACAATTTCCTCGTGGATGCTCTAGACCATGACGCCTAACCGTCTGGAAGAAGCACAGTCTTCAAAGGTAACAAGCGTCGGATCCACGCAGGATCAATCTCTTCAGTGATGCTTAATCACTTTGGGTTTGTAGGTGTTTGGGTTTGGGGTTTTTCCTCACTTGATGATTTTCGCTCAAAGTCCTCGGAGGATGGGACGCTCTCAAATGACAAGTGTTAGTTTCTCTCGGAGCAGCCAACCAACTAGTGGTTGTAGGGGGTGGCTATTTATAGCCTAGGGAGCAGCCCGCATGATAAGACATAAATGCCCTTCAATGATATGACCGTTAGGTGGGTAGATATTTTGGGACAGCTGGCGCATAGCACAACAACGGTCGGAAATTTGAGGTTCAAATTCCTCAGGGCTATCATGTTCCTCACTGTGTAGGCAATCCGCACTGGCGAATTCCTAACTCCCCAGTCAGAACAAATCCCTCAGAGACCAGAAGAACTTCGTCTCTGTCACTGAAGAATATGACTGAACTGTATGAGATTTCCAATGGCTTCACTCGAAGGGATTGGTAGGTGTAGGATTTTGAGTTGAGCATCACATGGAAATTTTTCCTGAGTATTTCCTCGACCCCCTTTAACAGTACGGTGTTTCCTATGACTCAAGAAAGAGAAAATGAAACTACGAAAACAAAAGTCTTCACGCTTCATGTTCCTCAAATGAATACCAAGTCTTCAAGGTCACACCAATTTCTTCACTTTCAAAGTCTTCAGAAAGTCTTCAGAAATCCAAAGTCTTCAGTTGAAGAACTTCATTTTTAGGGGTCGACTTTCTCTGTAATCATCAAACTCCTCATAGACTTATAGATCTGTGTACACTCAGAAGCGCATTAGTCCCTTAACCTATAAGTCTTCAATACACCAAAATCACTAAGGGGCGCTAGATGCACTTACAATCTCCCCCTTTTTGGTGATTGATGATAATATAGGTTAAGTTTTCAACGGGGATAAACATATGAAGTGTAAATACTGATATTGAGGAATTTGATTGCAAGATATAGAAGAACTCCCCCTGAAGATGTGCATAGTGAGGAATTTGCTTTTGAAGCAATGCACACTTGAAGAGTTGAATCATGGAGATCTCCCCCTATATCTTGTAATTCATACACGCATTTGACATAATATATGAAGAATTTGAAATGCATGATGAAATATGGTGACTGATGTAATTCAGCATGTGTGCAATAACATTAACGAGGAATAAGCATGCAGAAGAAACAACAAAAGTATCAGGTCACCATAGAGTTTAAGTTTACAACTCGATCCAGCAAAGTCTTCAAAAGAACGAGAGTTGCAACTTAGAAAAAAATGCCCATATAATAGACCCGCTTGAAGACTAACTCAAATTTCTCCCCCTTTGTCATCAAATGACCAAAAGGGTTGAAAATGAGGACTAACGCCCCTGAAGAATATCAAGGTGATGAAGGAGCGTCAGTGTTGTTGGGGTCGGTTGTTGGAGTAGGGCCTGCCGCAGTGTCGTCCAAATCTTCATTTTCATCAGTGTCACGTGATGAAGAATAGGAGCTGGCCACCAAGGAAGGAACCTTGACGAGGTGCAACCCCGTCAAGATCGTCCTTGAGACCCATTGTCTTCAGATCTTCTTCACTATAGACTTGAGACAGAACAGCCCAGGTGCGGTTGAGGATTTCATGAAGGTAGTAGTGGTTTTTCTTCACTGCATTGTGGGTAGCAGTCAATTTGTGAAGAATTGAACCAAACTGACGCTTGACCCATTTATGATTGCGATCAACCTTCTGGTGAAGACTGAGGAGTAGCTCACGGTCAGTCATCACCCTGGGTGCTGTGCCTTGAGGATTTTGCTTGGGTGCGTTGGCGGCAGAGTCATGGGTGGCAGAGTCATCATTGGTGGAGTAGGATGCAGCCTTGCGAAATTGTCCATCCAATGGACGACTGCCTTCATCAATTACAGCAGTAGCCTTGCCCTTTTCATCCGCTGAGGAAAATGTCCGTTTGAGGACTTCAATTGGGGGCAAGTAGCTGCAATGGTTCAGTGTATCAGCTTTATAGTTGAGTGAAGACCTTGTCCTGATGAATCTCATAATCCAAGGTGCATAAGGCTTCAACTCAAATGGTGACATGGCGACATTAGCCAGAGTCCTCATGAAGAAATCATGGAAGTTGATGGGAATGCCATGAATGATATTGAAAAGCAGATTCTTCATCATGCCAACGACTTCTTCTTCATTTGAGTCGTGGCCCTTGATTGGACTCAATGTCTTCGTCAGAATGCGATAGACAGTCCGAGGCACATACAACAATTCCTTCACAAGGAATTTTGTTCTTGAGGTCTGACGTGGCTTCAAAGGCTTCATCAGCACTTGCATGTAGTGATCGGTTAGCTCAGGTTCATTGTAGATGCAACAAGCACCTTCAAGGGGCGGACTGAGAGGTAAGGCACGAAGCAATTCAGTAACTGGTGCCTTGTAGTGAGTGTTTTCAGACATCCAGTCCAGCACCCATGAATTCACATCTTCAGAATTTCCGGTGATGTGCAGCGTTGCATAGAATTGAAGAATAAGTTCTTCATTCCAATCACAGATGTCAATGCAGAAATTTAACGGTCCAGCGTCGTGAAGAACACTGAGGACTGGCACGAAGCACGACAGAGATTCCATGTCCATGTGAGGAATGTGCTCATGATCGAAGACTTTGTCTTTGTCAAACAGCACTAAGGAATAGAAATTTGCCTCACTGGCAGTCCAGAAACGCCGCTTCCTTATGCGAGCAGAGTCATAGGGGTTCTAATCAATGAAGAATACATGCTCGCCAAAGAAGGCATCAATCTTGAATTTTTGTTTCCTGGAGAAAGGATCCTTTGGTTTGGGCAGAGGAGTGTCAGTGAGTTGCATCACAACCTCAGGAATCACAATCTCAGGTTCTTCAGGCTGAGGAATTTCTGGTTCCTCTTCAGTGGTAGCCTGGTTCTTGAATTCTTCATTTTCAGTTTCTTCAGCACTAGCGGCTGGAATGTCTTAATGAGCTTCATCAGATCCCATTTGAACTGTAGTGATTGGGGACTGAGGAATTTGCTGCAGTGGAGTGAAGAGTGGAGAATTGGGGTGCTGACTTTCCCAAAAGTCATCATTCATCACAGGTGTGGTACAGCCAATGTCCACATCTTCATCTTCAATTTCTTCAACGCCGGCCTCTTCAGCAGTGAACTGAGGCACAGGCGAGGAAACAACTGGGGTTGAAGGGATTTCATCCACTTCAATTTCTTCATCCATCTGCTCTGACGTAGCAGCAGAAGGAGTTTCTTCATCAGATCTGCTAGGGATCACATATTCTTCACCAAAAGGAACAAGGTCCTTTGATGGCATGGTTGAGATTGGAACAACATCAATCGGGTTTGCAAAAGAGCTGGTCATAGGCTTCATTGTCTTCGGAGCAGAAGAATCTGAAGAAGCCGATGCTTTCCTTTTCTTCACTGTTGCACGCTCTGCAGCCTTGGTCTTCTTCACATCTGATGCAAATGGAAGGATCGGAGTTGGGGTAGGCGCAGGAGGAGCAGAGGAATTTGGTTCAGTTTCTTCAGGCACAACTGATGCAGTTGCCCTGACCTCTTCATTTTCTTCACGCGCACCGCTAGTGGGTGCCCTGGAACTCACATTATCTTCAGCAGCCTGATTGTCATCAGCGGTGCTGGCATGTTCTTCAGTTTGCTGAGCAGATGCTTCAGCCTGAGTGACTTCAATATGCACAGGGGCAGCGGCACTTGAAGTGAGTGTCTTCGTCAGATTGATGAACCTGACCTTGGCTCCTTTCCAATTAGCATAGTAAGTGTTGAAATCATCGCTAAGGACTTTGATTTCAGACCGGAGCTTTACAAGTTCATCAGTTGTCATAGAGACAACGTTGTTCTTCAGGAACTTCCCTTCCTGTACTATGCTTTCTTGAGTTGCCTGGCCTTCTCATATTTCCATTTTTCTTCATTGATGAAATGGGTCAGCATGTGACTTTGGCCAGGTGTCAACTTGAAATCAGGCATAGGAGTGTTTGGGTCCTTGTGCCAGAGATCAATATAGCCGAGGATCAGCTTTGGATCCAAAAGCAGTGGCACTTATATGCCCTTGGCTCTAGCGGCCCTGACTTGCCTGTCTCTGATGATTTCAGCAAGTTCTTCATCATCAGCTTCGTCTTCATCAGACGGTACTTGGAAGGCGACCTGCTTTTTCTGAGGACTTGGGCGAGAGCCTCGTCCAGCAGTTGTCCTTGTCTTCAGCAGAGAGGGTCCTGTTGAAGACTTTGGTGCAGCTGAGGAACTTGCTGAAGCTCCCGAGGCAATAGAGATGCCTGTAGTCCTTTGGCACGTGGCAAGATGCACAGGTGCTGAGGATTTTGTCGGATCAGCTGAGGACTTTGGAGGAGCAGGAGCGGCTTGAGGAATTGGCCGTGAGGGGTGAGCTGAGGAAATTGGTCGTGAGAGCATTGAAGAAGAGGCACTTGGCTTGTGCGCAGGCTTCTTTGCCATGGATTTCTTCGGCCGTACAGAGGCCTCAGCAGCAGCAGTGGAATCTTCGTTGAATTTCTTCACTGCATCGTTTGCCTGTGTGGCCAACTTGGCTTGGCGCTTGGCCCATTCTTTAGGAAAATCCTCACCGCGCTTGATGCTAGTGGGATCTGCCTCTTGGCCAGGTGCCAATGGAGGTCTTGAGCGTGGAGGAGTAACAACGAATTTCTTCATGTATTTTGGAGTCACATACCTGTACTCCCTCCACACTTTTGCCCATCTCCTTTCTATCCTCTGAATGCGCACCTTGCGTTGATTTTTATCTTCCTCAGGGGGTGTGCAGTACCCCGCATAAATGTCCTCAGGGATTTCAAAGGCAGTATTGACCTCAGGCTTCTTTCCTCCTTTCTGTGGCCTCTTTTCATTAGCCATTTTCTTCAGTTGAGGAATTTGAACAACTGACCTCTCTGAAGAAGTATGCAACTTTTCTTTAAGGAACGCTGCAAATGAGTTAAGTTGATGAGAACCTAGTGATTCAGCAGCGGACATGAGTACCCGTGAACAGAGTATAGTTGCGAGGAATTTGGAGAGGTCATATGCGTTCTCAGAAGGTTTTTCAATAAGAACAAGTTTGAGGAATTTGACAAGATGAGTCTTGAAGAATTTCACTAAGCGTTCTTTGTCTTAGGTTCCAGAGTTGTATAGATCGAAGATTCACACAATTGAGGAATCTTGAAGAAAAGTGATGCTTAGAGAAACGAATCAAGAGCAGATGACATGTGAGGTGCTTAGTGTGTGAGGATTTGAAGAAAAAAAAACACCTTTGAAGATTTTGTAGTAAACATTTGAATCAAAGTGGGCAGTAAAAGTAACTTTTAATTACCCTGAACGAAGAACACGACGAACTGGGATGTGGAGAAGTGAAGCTCGTCTGTGCAGATCTTCCACGCCCTAACTTGGCGGAGGAAGACGGCTACGGTGTGGCACCCCGATCCGCATGGAGCAGGGGGCCTTCGCACGTCAGCCCAGGATAACACCTGACGCACGACAGGTCCATAATACAGCATTCCAGGTACAAAAATATTCATCAAATACATGTATATGAGATTACATCATTGATGAATACAATTATCTGGCATAGCCCTAAGGCTATTAAATGACAGCGGAAGTCTGATAAAAATGGTGGCGGAAGTCTTGGTTTGGCAGCATAACAACTCTGGCTGGGCTCCACAACTGACAGGACTAGCAAGATTACGGCCTAGCACGACGGATCAAGCGAGCAATACGGGTACGACCTACAAAACTGGCATGACACGCCAGGTCAGTACATTGAATGTACTTGCAAGACAACCAAATACATAGCATCCAAACAAGCTGCAGACAAAGCAAGAACTGAGCACATGCAACACCCTATCTCATATCAATTACTAAACATGGCATGATAAAAATCAACTAAGCATGAACAAAATCATAACATCTACTAACATGGCAATGACATGGCATATCAGAACATGATATAACATTGTAATAGCAAAACATAGAATTTTATCTCAATCATGGCATAACTTAACATGTCAATCAAAGCATAGCATGTCATCAAGAAACTATGCTGAAAATAAACAACCAATAATATCCAATGCAGACATAGCATGTTAACATTATGCAATCATCTTCTGTTCTATTATGGTTCTTTAAATGCAAATAATGATATATTATTCCAGCAATGCAACCAAACTTGTGCACCGAGTCCCTCGGACTCTCTTATCAACTGTGATCATCTCTGGATCACAAACACACCACCAAAGTGGTCTTTCTCAAGAACAACTCGTGATCCTTACGGCGATCACAACCACGACCAACACTTGGTCTCCAACCGTGATCCTTACGGCGATCACAACCACGACCAATATTTGGCCCGTGATCCTTACGGCGATCACAACCACTTATCTCATCATCAAAATATCGTCGTGACTCCTCACGACTATCTCATAGTTCAAGTTACCATATTCTTGTTATCACATATTTATTTACCAACTTAATTATTTCGGTTTGTCCTCCATTTCGACCAAGACCTGATAGTGGGACCTACTACGAACTGTTGCTATCGATAGACTTTATACACTCTGCAGAGGTAGCACACTGTACCCACACCACGGAACCCATGGCCTCGTCATCCCATTCGGGTGGACCAACGGCATTCCGACGAAACCAACCTACTGCCATGACGCTCTCCCGGCCACTCCGACCCAATCCCCAACGGGCTGGTCCTGGGTGGCCCCGTGTCTACCAAAGACACCCCGACCACCGTCGTGGTCAACTCCCACTCGGGGGCACTCCCACTCGGGGACTGGTACGAAAAATCTCAAAAACGAGCACACAAGGTTATGTCCGCTTACCTGATCAGGGTAAGCACGCCCATAACCTTCCCTAGTGGGAGGCACCGGCGAGAGGTCACGACAATAGCTCGCATTAAGGCCTCCCATAAGGCAAATGTGGCTGCACTGAAAAAGTTCGGTTTGGCGGCACTATGACTCGATCCCATCTATGAAGGAGGAGGTTTGTTATTATTAAGTCATTTTATTTCCTTCTCCATCATCATGAACATATTTAACATGAGTGCAACATGCCGCATACAGATGCACTAACAAAATATTGAACTCCTCATGTGCACAACTATAACATAAAGGACACGACAACAGTATATCAACGGTGCATTTCAATCCTCATAACAGTTTATAACGATGACATGCAAATAAAGTAGAGTAGTGGCCTGGCATTATTAATAATAACATTCTAATTAACATGGCAAAGGTATCATGAAACACAAGCATGCAAGATAGGCATAAAGAAATAACTGCCGATGAAAACGATATAAAACAACTGCAACTACACACACACACAAGGTGCAAGCCAAGTCAACAAGCAAGTTCGGGGCTCATGATAAGAGGTTGGCTTGCCTGGGGGTCGACAAATACTCCGGGAAGAAGTGCGAAATGATCGCGAAAAGATTTGCTGGAAACAGTTCCTTCTCGGAGGGGGCTGTTTACGGGCAAGGGCAAAAAGGTCATTTTCACTATGTGAAAATATTATGGAAATGACATCAACGGAACAGGCTCGACGAAACGAAGACGTGGGCTTTGGATTCACCTCATTTGGAGTTGTGGGTAAAAATATATGACCGTTTAACTATCAAGGACCAATCTGTAAAGAAAATCATTACAAACGGGGCCCTAGCAGAAAAAACAGATGGCGTCTTTCTCAGAAATACGCTTTCCAGAACGGAAAGCGCATTCTAACCCGAAGAAGAGGAAGAATACGCTTTCGGTGATTGAAAGCGCATTATCCAGCAATACGCTTTCGCGTGGGGAAAACGACTTCGCGCGTGGGGCGCGTCCACTTATCCAACGTGGCGCTCCCCGTCTCGCCGACAGGTGGGGCCCAGAGGCAGGGTCAACGCGGGCGGGGCCCGCCTGGCCTTCTTTTTCCTCACGCTCGGGGTCGAGCGAGGCAGCGGGAGGGGATCGCCCCGACGGCGATCGCCGACGCGTCCGGCCACCTCTCGCGACGGCCGACCTACCCACGAGCTCAGAAGAACGAGGCACATCTCCTGGTGGGGTCGGTTGCCGGCGAGGAGCGCGGGAGAAGAAGCAGCAGGGCATGCGGCGGAGAGGGGCTTCGGGCTCTGGTGGGCATGGGGTTCTGGTGGGGGAAGCGGAGGGGCGGCGAGCCAGGGAGGATCGACGGGGAGTGGCGCGTCCATCCATGGGCTCAGACTGGGCAGGGGACGGCCGAAGAGAGAGAATGGCCGAGGGGGATCGGCGGCGGCCATTCGGCCATGGAGGGGGATGTGGAGCTCCGAGGCGAGTGGGGAGGCTTTGAGAGGCGTTGTGGCTGCGGAAGAGCTCGAGGGCTCTACTTATAGCCGCGGGAGAGCTCGGGAAGGGGGGGGGCGAGGTGGCACGCGCGTGCGACGTGTCCGTGCGTTGGCGCGGCCAAGGCTCACGGGGAGGCACGGGAAGGCGACGAGGGGGATCAAGACGAACTCCAGAGGGTCACGGAGACGAAGAAGGCGTGCGGACGAATGGAGGAAGAAGACATCGGCGAGGAAGACGACGATGCACAGGAGCGCACTACTCCGGTCGTTAGCACGGCTCTCCGGAGAATAAAATGAAGGGGGGCAGCGGTCCAAAGGGAAGACGACGACGAGGGGGGCTACTGGACATTAATGGCGAGGCCAGAGGCGGTCGGGGCAGCAATGCCGACGACCACAGTGGCTAGACCACCGTTTTGGCTGGTTACACGCGTGGTCACCACTGGCATGGCACGCTCTGGGGTTTTAACTGATGTAAATTCATGTCTACCGCGTAGTCCTTCCAGCGTGGAGTGTTACCATGGTGAAAGATCGGGCAGAGACAAATGGAGATGAGTGAAACAAGCTCCACAAGTTTGCTGTTGCAAACTTGGCAACATCCTAGAGATTAAACCAGAGAGGGTAAATGGTAAACTTGATGTCCGGGAGGCTTGGGGTAGAAAGGACTACTGTCCTGGGAGTTTTGGTAAAATGGACAACTATTTACCATAGTTGTTGTACAACCACCAAAACTGACCCAGCAAATTAATCATGATGAAACACTCACTAGGAGTGATGGATTGGGCTATAACGTGGCAAAGCCTGATGATTTGAACATACGATGATGCTGTAAAAAGTTCATACCAAATGGACTCACCAAAATGGTACTTCCTTCACAGCTATCATTTCTGTCCAAAAAACTTCAGAAAAATCCTCAGGGCAATTGGTCAAGTGAAATGAGCCACAACCTTGTGGAGATAGGTTATATGAGTAGGAGAAGGCCTGGAAAAATTATCAGCCATAATGGAGCAAGATAAAATACACTTGCTTCACAAACTGAAAATTTGGACTGAAAACAAGAATTGCTCCTGTGCTCACATAGTTCAATGAAATGAACTGAATTTGGGTCGAGGATAATGATTTGAGATACTTGAGAGGATGGAAAAGTTTCATCCCGTTTGGAAACACTATGAAGGTACTTCCTTCACAAACTTGTGTTCTGGTCAGAAACTTTGAAACATTGCACAGGGAGCTAGGGTGAATGGATTGAGCTCATCTTTGGTATCGATGGGTTATTTAACAATGTTAAACACCCTGCCAAATTGCAGCTCAATTGGACTTAGCAATAAAGCACTTCCTTTGCAAAATTTCGGAGAAGGCAGAAACTTGCATTGGATCATGTGCCAAATTTTGAACTGTGGAATCATGATATTAGGATGGAACTAGTGATTATATAGCAAGGACAAGCTCCACAATTTATGTGGGAATTTTCTCTGCTACAAAAATAGTAGTTCCTTTGGAAATTGGCAGAAATGCAATATTGGCATTAAATAGGAAAAGGCAATTTTCCTTATTTAATTATGGCCAATATACTTGCTAGAGCTTGGATTAGGCATAAGCATCAACTCCACCAATTCTCATGAATTTAGGAGATGGCTAGATATGCCTTTGGATTTTATTCCTCAGAAAGGCAAGAAAAGGAATAAATCATAATTCAAAAATATTGCATTGGACTTAGCAATATTTTTGCATATCCAAGGTTAAGAAAGATAGGATGATCTCTGGGATCAATTGGGAGGATCAACAGAACAAGGAAAATGGTGGCTCCTTGCTAATCACAAGGGCATATCCAAATTCCAAAAATTTGGAATTAGGGTTTAAGTGGAATTGAGCTGATGCAAATGAGGTCTTGCCCACTGAAAAAGACATGAGCAGGATTTTGAAAGGTTGGAAATGACAAAATTTTCTCAGGGTCATCCAGCAAACTCAGGAGAAAATTTTGAAAATGAGTGCCAGGAGAGAATAACAACACAAAAATTGATAACCCAATTTTGGGGCTGTTACAACTCTTCCCCCCTTAAAAAGAAATCTTGTCCTCGAGATTCCTAGGGTTACAGCACAAACGAAAGAATAACAACTACGGAGAAAAACCTCGGGGTTAATTTTTAACCCTTTGGTTAAATTCAAACGAGTTGGGGGCACCGAGAAAAAAAAATCGCGGATTCCTCCACGAAACGTAGGTGTCGAGGTAGAATCAAGGGTGAAACCTGTATCGGGGTAGATGTACTGGATCGAGTGAAATAAAATTGGCAGTGTTTCTCCGAAAATGAAATCAGGAAAAAGAATTAGAGACGAGGAATTTCCAAGCGGAAATGCCTCTGCGGGGTTTCTAGAGTTGGAAATCCGTTACACGGCGTATGCACAGATAGATAGGGATATGTGACTTTGCATTTCCCCGAGTACTGCCCGAATGTACTCGTGGGTGAACCGGGTATGCGTGCAGTATGCAGAAAAATCTAAACTAGCAAACAGACAGAGGCAATAAACATGCAACGGAAAACACACCAGGCAAAATCATTCTACGGTGTTTTAATGCTAGTGGGTATATGTACTCCTGGTATACATATACCTACACCAGCGCGCATTTTATTATAGACTCGAGACGAGTCAGGGTTAATTTAGTGTATGTGATCTACTAATTAAAATCTTGTTAGCAACACAGTGTCAACCCTGTCAAACATTTCTGCTTGACAGAGAGACAAGCAAAAACAACACAAAAACAAAAGCACAAAAACATACATAGAACACAGCATACGGACTACAACAGTACCAGCAGACAACAGAACACGAACGCGCTACGCGCTAAACGAAGCAACTCATCTAGGGATACATAGTTCTACCCTCATATCGAGGATGAACCGACAGACTGATTATCTTACTGCTTGATTGAGGTCATGCAGAGGATTTGCCTTGCTGGGGCACTCCGGGAGGACGAAGACTGAGCCAATCTCCATCTTCATCATCCGACACTACTATGGGTTGGGGTTCGGCTGCTGGGGGTGTGGCTGAAATTGATCTGAGCAAATGCTGCTGGTGGATCTATAAAAGAGCCTTGTCGAGGGTGGCGATGTTGGGTCTAGGCCACAACACGGGTTGAGAGGACAGCACTGGTTTGGATGGCGTTGGACAAATGACTTGAGATGCGAATTTACGAGCCTCACGGTAAGCTTCCTTGACGACTCACACCGCATCGTTGTCCAGAGTTCGAAACTCGGCAAGCATCTGGGAAATCATCATCCCCTGGGTGGTAATATACTGCACCAGGCGAGCGATTGCGGGGTCATCTCCTTGGCTAGCGGGAGAAGGCTGCATTCCTACCTCTGTCACAATGGGGTAGAAGCAAAAATCACGCCTTGCTGCCATATGCGGGTATCTGGTTCGGAGGTGAAGCATAGCCTCCACAGCAGCAGCCTGAATGGCTAAATCAGAGGTAGGCATAGCTCTACCCTGAAAAAACCAACGGCTGGCCATCCGCTGCTAGGCTGATGCACACTCTTGCATCGAAGCGATGAAGGTGAGGGACGGGTGATGATTGGAACACCAGGTAATCGGGGCTAGCCTTACAGCCAAAGGCTTTGGTGAGCATCTCAGCAAGAAGGGGTGGAAAGCCGGGGTGGTTGACGGCACCGGTGCGGCTGTGAAACTTGGGAGCTTTGAAGGTGCCAGTCATGGCTGGAGTGCTACTAGCTAGGCTTCTCTGCAGGGACATGGTTGACTGAGGGGTGAGCGATACGGCGAGCGGAAAGGGGGCTTTTATAGGCAGCTATGCGAGACATGCCCGCATGGTGTGTCCCCTTTCCCTTAATGGCGAAGGGTGAGCGGTGTGGCCAACCCGAAAGGATATGGTTGCTATTCGCGCCACGGATAACTAGGCGGGGACAGCGGGGTGAGGACGTGTCGGTCCCGACTGCGCCACCTGTTGATTAACAGTGGCCATGCCGTATGCAGGGATGGGTCAAATCCCTTAGGGCCATTACCGGTTAATGGTAGCGGTGATCTAATACTAGGATAACCTATGCCAGCCTGGCTGCTCTGAAACCACGCCCTGTGGCACCCCGATCCGCATGGAGCAGGGGGCCTTCGCACGTCAGCCCAGGATAACACCTGACGCACGACAGGTCCATAATACAGCATTCCAGGTACAAAAATATTCATCAAATACATGTATATGAGATTACATCGTTGATGAATACAATTATCTGGCATAGCCCTAAGGCTATTAAATGACAGTGGAAGTCTGATAAAAATGGCGGCGGAAGTCTTGGTTTGGCATCATAACAACTCTGGCTGGGCTCCACAACTCACAGGACTGGCAAGATTACGGCCTAGCACGACGGATCAAGCGAGCAATACGGGTACAACCTACAAAACTGGCATGACACGCCAGGTCATTACATTGAATGTACTTGCAAGACAACCAAATACATAGCATCCAAACAAGCTGCAGACAAAGCAAGAACCGAGCGCATGCAACATCCTATCTCATATCAATTACTAAACATGGCATGATAAAAATCAACTAAGCATGAACAAAATCATAACATCTACTAACATGGCAATGACATGGCATATCAGAACATGATTTTTTTGACTGGATATCATTGTAACATTGTAATAGCAAAACATAGAATTTTATCTCAATCGTGGCATAACTTAACATGTCAATCAAAGCATAGCATGGCATAAAGAAACTATGCTGAAAATAAACTACCAATAATATCCAATGCAGACATAGCATGTTAACATTATGCAATCATCTTCTGTTCTATCATGGTTCTTTAAATGCAAATAATGATATATTATTCCAGCAATGCAACCAAACTTGTGCACCGAGTCCCTCGGACTCTCTTATCAACTGTGATCATCTCTGGATCACAAACACACCACCAAAGTGGTCTTTCTCAAGAACAACTCATGATCCTTACGGCGATCACAACCACGACCAACACTTGGTCTCCAACCGTGATCCTTACGGCGATCACAACCACGACCAATATTTGGCCCGTGATCCTTACGGCGATCACAACCACTTATCTCATCATCAAAATATCGTCGTGACTCCTCAGGACTATCTCATAGTTCAAGTTACCATATTCTTGTTATCACATATTTATTTACCAACTTAATTATTTCAGTTTGTCCTCCATTTCGACCAAGACCTGATAGTGGGACCTACTACGAACTGTTGCTATCGATAGACTTTATACACTCTGCAGAGGTAGCCCACTATACCCACACCACGGAACCCATGGCCTCGTCATCCCATTCGGGTGGACCAACGGCATTCCGATGAAACCAACCTACTGCCATGACGCTCTCCCGGCCACTCCGACCCAATCCCCAACGGGCTGGTCCTGGGTGGCCCTGTGTCTACCAAAGACACCCCAACCACCGTCGTGGTCAACTCCCACTCGGGGACTGGTACCAAAAATCTCAAAAACGAGCACACAAGGTTATGTCCGCTTACCTGATCAGGGTAAGCACGCCCATAACCTTCCCTAGTGGGAGGCACCGGCGAGAGGTCACGACAATAGCTCGCATTAAGGCCTCCCATAAGGCAAATGTGGCTGCACTGAAAAAGTTTGGTTTGGCGGCACTATGACTCGATCCCATCGATGACGGAGGAGGTTTGTTATTATTGAGTCATTTTATTTCCTTCTCCATCATCATGAACATATTTAACATGAGTGCAACATGTCGCATACAAATGCACGAACAAAATATTGAACTCCTCAAGTGCACAACTATAACATAAAGGACATGACAACAGTATATCAACGGTGCATTACAATCCTCATAACAGTTTATAACAATGACATGCAAATAAAGTAGAGTAGTGGCGTGGCATTATTAATAATAACATTCTAATTAACATGGCAAAGGTATCATGAAACACAAGCATGCAAGATAGGCATAAAGAAATAACTGCCGATGAAAACGATATAAAACAACTGCAACTACACACACACACAAGGTGCAAGCCAAGTCAACATGCAAGTTCGGGGCTCATGATAAGAGGTTGGCTTGCCTGGGGGTCGACAAATACTCCGGGAAGAAGTGCGAAATGATCGCGAAAAGATTTGCCGGAAACAGTTCCTTCTCGGAGGGGGCTGTTTACGGGCAAGGGCAAAAAGGTCATTTTCACTATGTGAAAATATTATGAAAATGACATCAACGGAACGGGCTCGACGAAACGAAGACGTGGGCTTTGGATTCACCTCATTTGGAGTTGTGGGTAAAAAGATATGACCGTTTAACTATCAGGGACCAATCTGTAAAGAAAATCATTACAAACGGGGCCCTAGCAAAAAAAAACAGCTATCATTTTTGTCCAAAAACTTCAGAAAAATCCTCAGGGCAATTGGTCAAGTGAAATGAGCCACAATCTTGTGGAGATAGGTTATATGAGTAGGAGAAGGCCTGGAAAAATTATCAGCGATAATGGAGCAAGATAAAATACACTTGCTTCACAAACTGAAAATTTGGACAGAAAACAAGAATTGCTCCTGTACTCACATAGTTAAATGAAATGAACTGAATTTGGGTGGAGGATAATGAGTTGAGATACTTGAGAGGATAGAAAAGTTTCATCCCGTTTGGAAACACTATGAAGGTACTTCCTTCACAAACTTGTGTTCTGGTCAGAAACTTTGAAACATTGCACAGGGAGCTAGGGTGAATGGATTGAGCTTATCTTTGGTATCCATGGGTTATTTAACAATGTTAAACACCCTGCCAAATTGCAGCTCAATTGGACTTAGCAATAAAGCACTTCCTTTGCAAAATTTCAGAGAAGGCAGAAACTTGCATTGGATCATGTGCCAAATTTTGAACTGTGGAATCATGATATTAGGATGGAACTAGTGATTATATAGCAAGGACAAGCTCCACAATTTATGTGGGAATTTTCTCTGCTACAAAAATAGTAGTTCCTTTGGAAATTGGCAGAAATGCAATATTGGCATTAAATAGGAAAAGGCAATTTTCCTTATTTAATTATGGCCAATATACTTGCCAGAGCTTGGATTAGGCATAAGCATCAACTCCACCAATTCTCATGAATTTAGGAGATGGCTAGATATGCCTTTGGATTTTATTCCTCAGGAAGGCAAGAAAAGGAATAAATCATAATTCAAAAATATTGCATTGGACTTAGCAATATTTTTGCATATCCAAGGTTAAGAAAGATAGGATGATCTCTGGGATCAATTGGGAGGATCAACAGAACAAGGAAAATGGTGGCTCCTTTGTAATCACAAGGGCATATCCAAATTCCAAAAATTTGGAATTAGGGTTTAAGAGGAATTGAGCTGATGCAAATGAGGTCTTGCCCACTGAAAAAGACATGAGCAGGATTTTGAAAGGTTGGAAATGACAAAATTTTCTCAGGGTCATCCAGCAAACTCAGGAGAAAATTTTGAAAATGAGTGCCAGGAGAGAATAATAGCACAAAAATTGATAACCCAATTTTGGGCCTGTTACATACGGCGGCGGCGGAGTGAAGATTTCCGCGGCCGGCGTGAGTACGGCGGCGACGAGGTCGAGGCAGTGAAGCTCTTCCTCACCGGCGACGATGATGTAGCGGCGGCGCTAGGGTTTGAGAAGCTCGAGCTGGAGAGAGGTCGAGCGGAGTAAAAGAAGTGAGGAAGGGGAGAGGGGGTATTTATAGCCACGGTGAAAAACGGTTCGCCCGAAGAAATTGGACGAACGTGCCCCTAACCCTTCTCATTCGCATGACATGTGTCACCCACGTACTGAGAGGTGGAGATCGTGTTAGATCGTGGGTGAATAGATAAGTATATCGTGGGAAGCGGAACGGTTTGAGCGGCAAAGCCGAAAATTTGGATAAGATAAGTTACAAGTTCCGTTCGCAAATTCTTCAGCTGACAAGGACACAGTGAAGATTTTGAACGAGTTTCAAATAGAACGCACATGAAGAATTTGTGAATAGATTGGGTTGAGTATAGCATAGAGGGGGAAGGGTCCGATCACATTCACTTAGCAGAAATAGCAACTTGAAGAATTAGCCATAAGTGAATGCTGTAGAGGACATAAACTCATATATATATCTATATAGCCAATGAAGAGAAACGACGGAAACAGTGAAGATTTTGCAAAGTTGAAGAATATGAACAACTGAGGAATTTCAAAACTGAGGAAAAACTCAAATTGAAGATTTTCAACTTTTGTGGTGGCGTGACCCACCGTATAAGAATGATGATTTCAGACACCGCGTACAATTGTCGTAGGGTTCTGAGAATCAAATTCTTCATTCATTTCTTCACACTTAGAGTGTTATTCTTCATTGATTGAAGAAGAACGTTTCTTCATGTGTTGCACATCTAAGTCATCAATTTTGCATAAGTGTTAGGATGAGTGTCCTTTTCAAAGAACATTCAAAGATCCTAGGATATTTAGCTCACACCGCAACTTGCTAAATCTCTTCTCATCCAAGGGCTTTGTGAAGATATCAGCTAGCTGTTCTTCAGTCTTCACATGCTCAATAGAAATGTCGCCCTTCAACACATGATCACGAAGAAAATGATGACGGATCTGAATGTGCTTTGTCTTCGAGTGCTGAACTGGGTTGTGAGCAATCTTGATGGCATTCTCATTGTCACAGAAGAGAGGCACATTCTTCACGCTGACGCCGTAGTCCTTGAGGGTTTGCTTTATCCACAGCAATTGAGCACAGCAAGAACCAGCAGCAATGTACTCAGCTTCAGCAGTAGACAGTGATACGCAGTTCTGCTTCTTCGAGGACCAACAGACCAAAGATCGTCCGAGGAAATGACATGTACCAAATGTTGACTTGCGATCCACATGATCACCAGCATAGTCAGAGTCAGAATATCCAACAAGATCAAAAGCCGAGCCCTTGGGGTACCATAATCCTAGTGTTGGTGTGTGAGCTAGATATCGAAGAATATGCTTCACAGCCTTATGGTGTGATTCCTTCGGTGTAGCTTGACACCGGGCACACATGCAAACACTAAGCATAATATCTGGCCTAGATGCACATAAGTACAATAAAGAACCAATCATGGAGCGGTATACCTTTTGATCGAAGTCAATACCATTTTCATCAGTGCACAGATGGCCATTAGTGGGCATAGGGATTTTGACGCCTTTGCAATCTTGCATGCCGAATTTCCTCAGTAGATCCTTGAGGTATTTCTCCTGAGATATGAATATGCCATTGCGCTGTTGACGAATTTGAAGACCTAAGAAGAATTTCAACTCTCCCATCATAGACATTTGATATTCTTCACTCATCATATAGGCAAATTCATCACTATAACGTTGGTCAGTACAGCCAAAGATGATGTCATCAACATATATTTGGCATACAAACAATTCATCATCATATGATTTAGTGAAAAGAGTAGGGTCGAGTGAACCGGGTTTGAAGCCTTTCTTCATGAGGAATTCCTTCAAAGTATCATACCATGCCCGAGGGGCCTGCTTGAGGCCATAGAGGGCCTTATTTAGTCTGAAGACTTTGTTAGGATGCTTAGGATCTTCAAAACCTGGGGGTTGAGCAACATATACTTCTTCCTCAAGCTTACCATTGAGGAATGCACTTTTCACATCCATTTGATATAAGGTGATATCATGATGGTTAGCATAAGCAAGTAATATGCGAATAGCTTCAAGTCTAGCAACAAGTGCAAAAGTTCATCGAAATCAATTCCTTCAACCTGTGTGTAGCCTTGAGCTACTAGCCGTGCCTTATTCCTCACCACAAGGCCATTTTCATCTTGCTTGTTGCGGTAGATCCACTTTGTGCCAATGATATTGTGTTTGCGAGGATCTGGACGATTGACCAGTTCCCAAACGTTGTTGAGCTTGAACTGATGTAATTCTTCTTGCATGGCCTGAATCCACTCAGGCTCTAGAAATGCTTCATCTACCTTAGTGGGCTCTGAGATAGAGACAAAAGCATAGTGCCCACAAAAGTTAGATAAATGTGAAGCTTTTGAGCGTGTGAGAGGACCTGGTGCTTCAATGTCATCGATGATCTTCTCAACTTGCACTTCTTTTGCAACGCGAGGATGAGTAGGTTGTCGTCGAGGAATTTGATCAGCATTTTCTTCAGCACCATTTTCTTCAGCAATTTCTTCAGGTGCATTAGCTCGACGTTCTTCATGTTCTGGAATGAATTCTTCAGCAGATTCTTCGGTAGGAATGACATCCTCAGTAGCCTTGAACTTGATAGTTTCCTCAGGTGCTGGTTCATCTATCACAGAGGGTCGGTGCTCTCTTTGCGAGCCATTAGTTTCATTGAACCGCACATCTACAGTTTCAACAACCTTGTGAAGAACGGTGTTGAAGACTCTGTAGGTGTGCGAGTCCTCTCCGTAACCAAGCATAAAACCTTCATGTGCTTTCGGTGCAAATTTAGCATTGGATGAGGATCTCTAATCCAACATTTAGCACCGAAGACTTTGAAATAACTCACATTGGGTTTCTTATCAATGAGGAGTTCATAGGCAGTCTTCTTGAAGAATTTGTGAAGATATACCCTGTTGATGATGTGGCACGCAGTATAAATTGCCTCAATCCAGAAGTGACGAGGCGTCTTGTACTCATCAAGCATAGTGCGAGCCATCTCAACAAGAGTTCTGTTCTTGCGCTTCACGACGCCATTTTGCTGAGGAGTGTAAGGAGCAGATAACTGATGTGCTTGATCTTCACACCAAAGTTGGTTGAAGCCCTCGAGGAAAATCGTTTGAAGACTTCCTGCACTTCATGTTTGTAAGTAACAATGTGTACCCATGTGTAACGAGAGTAGTCATCAACAATAACAAGCCCATAGAGAGATGCGTCATTTGTGACAGCTGAGTAATGGTTAGGACCAAAGAGGTCCATCTGAAGCAATTCGAATGGTCGAGTAGTGGTCATGATAGTCTTCGCTGGATGCTTAGCCTTGGTCATCTTTCCAGCTTCACAAGCTCCACATAGGTGATCCTTGAGGAATTTGACATTCTCAATGCCAATGACATGCTTCTTCTTCGCAAGCGTGTGCAAATTCCTCATGCCTGCATGACCAAGTCGTCGATGCCATAGCCATCCTTCTGAAGCTTTTGCAAGTAGGCACACGGCTGGTTGCGGTCCTGTAGAGAAATCAACAATATACAAGTCTCCTCTCCTAAAGCCTTTGAAGACTTTGGATTGTCAGCTTCCATAACCACAACACAACGATACTTGCCAAAGATAACTACCATATCAAGATCACAAAGCATTGAGACAGACATGAGGTTGTATCCTAAGGACTCGACAAGCATGACTTTGTCCATGTGTCGATCCTTTGTGATCGCAACCTTACCTAGACCCAATACCTGACTTTTGCCTTTGTCAGTGAAGATGATATGCTTCAGATGCGATGGTGATAAGGGAGCATCAATCAATAGATTCTTGTCACCAGTCATGTGATTTGTACATCCACTATCGAGGACCCACTCAGTGGCTTTGGGTTGATCATCCTACAGATGAATTAGTGCAGCTTACGAACTTCATATACTTCATCAGTGAAGAATATGACATCAATTCATCAGATCAATTTCATCAAGCAATAGAACAGATAAAGCAGTATGAGGACGTGAGAAATGAAAGTTCATTTCTTCATGATTAGACTGCGTCCTTTCAGGCAATTTGTCAGGTCCCCAACAAATTCTTCAGACGTTAAAGTACGTCTAGAGACCTGACCCTGCATAAGAGATTAGTTCTTTTTCTTCACCACCCACATCTGAAGGGGTGGCAAAGAGTTCATCACTCCGCGAGCTCCATATGAGAAAGGTGGCATAGAAGCCAATCCATTTTGTTTCACATAAGAGGAGTTAGGGTAAGCATATGAATAAGCAGAGAAATTCTTTGAGGACTTATGAACATAATGATTAGAAGAATAATGCTCATATTCATAGCCCTTGGCTCTTCCCTGCGAAACAGAGTTGTTAGCATAATGATGTTCATAGAGGACTTTGATCCTTTTGAGGAATTTGATCCATTTGAGGAATTTGGTCCGTATGAGGACTTGGATCCATATGAAGAATTTGATCTGGGGTTCCTATTCCTCACAGGTGGTGTCATGAGGACATTCACCTGAAGACTTTCAAGTCACCTTTTAGGAACCCAGATTTTCTTCATAGGGGAACCGTTCCTGCAGTTAGTGCCAACATATCTAGCAAATACTTCACCATTCTGATTTTTGAACAGTTTATAGTTGGAGTCAAATGACTCATCAGAAGAATGAGAAGATTCACATGTAAAGCCAGATAAATTAGATGGATCAACTGGAGGTCCCTTTGCAGCAACCCATGAGGTTTTGGGGTACTGCTCTGTAACATCCCAAATTTTCAATTTGGTATGTTATACATAGATCATCATTGCATATCATGTTTTATTGCATTTTGACAAATCCTCGATAAATCCTAAGCAACTCAAAGACCCTCAGAGAGAGTTGGGGATTTTCTCGAATTTTCATATTTGATTTTCATCAAATAATAAGACGAGGATTTTGGTTTTAATTATTTTCTCTCCGGAAAAATATTTCATTTTCAAAATAAACGAGAGGAGAAAATATGACTTCTCCAAAACAATTGAAATACTGGAGGAAAAATGCTAAAATCATTTTTTTGGATTTATTTGGATTTTATTTGCAAATTTTTATTGCATTAAAAATATTGCATGTTTTCAAAATATTTATTTTGATTTAAAAAAATGTTCACCCTATTCTATATTTTCTAACTAGACGGGGAAAATTTATTTCATATTTTTCTGATTTTTATATATTTTTCTACGAATTATTTTCCACGGAACTTATTTAAAAAAAACGAGCGACGCCCGCTGGGCCGAAGCCCAGCCGAGCGCCGGCCCACCCCGCGCCTCTCCTCTCCGCGCACGGGAAGCCGCCGCCGCCATGGCCGAGTCCGGCACCCGTACGGCACCCGCCAGCCGACCCCTCCCCCAAGCCACCTCGCGCCCCCCCTTTAAATACCCCCCCTCTC